>NC_052959.1:3354042-3654042 GCF_013358895.1 Oreochromis aureus
TATTCTGTAGTAGCTTCTGTAGTAGAAACAAGTGTCAGTTAGAACAAAGAGCCATGCTTTGTAGCATTATACTGTATTACTGCGTAATAACATACAGTAAATCATAAGCGTGTATTGTATTATATTGCACAGAACCTAATGTGGTGCATATGATCTTTCTTTGTATTTTTGTGTAGCTCGACCCATATATGGATGAGAACTTCATCAAACAGGCCTTTAGTGCTATGGGAGAATCTCCATTTGGGGTCAAGATCATCACTCACAGGATAACAGGGTAGGATATATGCATCAGCCTAAATATATATGTATTAACTCTGCTAGACCCCTGAAGTTGTGCTGTGGTATCTGCACCAAGATGTTACCAACAGATCGTTTAAATGATGGAGGCCACACCTCACAACTTACAGAACTTAGACTTGTTTGTCCAGCACATCCCACAGATACTTGATTGGATTGAGATCTGGGGAATTTGGAAGCCAAGTGAACACCTCAAATTCATTGCTGTGTTCCTCAAACCATCCCTGAACCACTCTTGCTTTGTGTCAAGGCGCATTATCCTCCTGAAAGAGCCACACAGCCATCAGGAAAAAGAGTTACCATGAAAGGTTTCACGTGGTCTGAAGCACTCATTAGATAGGCGGCAAGTGTCAAAGAGACATCCACATGGATGGCAGGACCCAAGGTTTCCCAGCAGAACATTGCACAAAGCGTTTATCCACTGTCTCAAATTCTTAGCGTTGCCCATTTCTCCTGCTTGTACCACATCAACTTTGAGGACAAAATGTTCACTGGCTCCCTAATATATCACCCACCAACAGGTGCCATGATGAAAAGATAATGAGTGCTATTCACTTCATATGTCAGTGGTCATAATGTTATGCCTGATCTGTCTGCGTTTTTTTTCCCCCCTCTTTCTCGTTCAACGCTAAAAATAGCTAACGGTTCTGTTCTCTTGTGCAGCGGTTCAGCAGGATACTGTTTTGTGGAGCTGGCAGATGAAGCGAGTGTGGAGCGGTGTGTCCAGAGACTCAACGGGAAACTGGTTCCTGGATCAAACCCGGTCAGTTCTGTAGTGCAGCTGATATTTACCCACATATATTATTCGTCATTATTATTTCATCATAAATACAAAAATATTATTGACATGTAATACCGCCTTCCTTTTTCAGTAGAATTATCAAATAGTACTTAACTGTTGATCTGTGGATAGTGGAGCTCAACTAGTCTTGGTCCTGCTTTGTTAGGACAGAAACACAGAAGTGTTAGGTGCTTAGGAGTAAGTTTAACATTCCGTTGTTATTGTCTCTGTGAACACACCAGATTTTTGTTGCTCTTAGTGCTGTCACTGTGATGATTTCCCTGTCAGTTTAAACCAGTTTTATCAAGAAGCAAAACTAGTTAAACATCATGTTAAGTGCAGCTGTCTTGTACTAACTGCAGAGACGGCTGGTCCAGTTAAGTCTGGTGATGAGAGACAAAAAAGGCATCCCAGCTTTCAAATTTCAGTTCCAAGTGGTTTGGGAAGTTGTGAGCTTTAGCTGCTTGCTACTTGGTTTGAAATTCTTTTGGCCCCGTGGGCTGGCCAAGCTACTGGGCTCCCCTGTTCACTGGGCTGTATCTGCTGCTGAAGGTGGCTAAGAGGCTTGTACATGAATGTACTTTGTTTGAAGCTGGTGAATAGAGTCTCTGGTAGGAACTAACTGAGGAATGGGCTAAAGGCTGGTCTGGGTGGTGGAGGTATGTAAACCCAAATAACAACCATAGTAACTCCACTTTTTATTTCCAGCAATATCAGTGCTATACTACATGTCTTTGGTGTGTCTGCCTAGCTTAGTGTGTGTTTTTTCTCTTCCTTTGTGCAGCCCCGGAAGTTTAAGCTAAACTATGCCACCTATGGGAAACGGCCAGAAGCAGGGTAAGGCTTTATTTCCATTCAGTCTTTGTTTGCTACTTAACACCAAAATTTTGGAGGCAGTTTTCTGGAGAATTTAGTTCCTCCAGCTAACTTGTCTAGCTGGAGGAAGAGAGGGCACAGAAAAGAGGAACGAAGACGATGGACGGCAATCGGGACAAAAAATAAATGAGAACAGAGAGAAGATTGAAGTTAATGACATGCAGCAGTGGCATACAGGTCCATACATTTTTGGACAATAACAGTTTTCTATTGATTTATTTTGTTTTACCCTCAGCCATAAAAGGCTGGTGGGGTGTTGCCATCACCTTGCCAGTGTGGGTGGGCAGGCAACATGGGCCACCCAACCTGAGGACGAAGTACCGTAGGAGTTTCAAATTAAGGCCTCTGACCTTGACCTTGAGGTTAAAGGAAACCCCAGTAGCCGCATAGACACCAGTAGTTTTCCCTCACTGTCGTGTCCTTGTGTGACGGATTGTTTTCATCTTCATCTAAACTAAGTACTGAATGACTATTTTCATCCTCTCTCTCGGATTGCTCTGGTTCAAACTGGAAAGACTGAACAGAAGCCATTTCCAGTGCGTTGCTAACTGTGAACTCGATGCGGTGCAACCGTGTGATGTCACTACCCAGAGTGCATTGAGAAGTAAATAACAATGGCGGCCTACTGGTAAATCGGTTTTATATAAAATGTGCTTAAAAGGAAAACATTTGGCGTATTTTAATACCACATATATGTTATTGAAAGCACAGTGCATATTTTAGCGCAGACATGTGTTAATAGCCAGGGTTCCCTTTAAAAAATATGGTGAATGCAATAAGTCAAGAAGGAAGTCACCTAGGATTTTAAAGTTGATACTATAGGTCTATAGTAAAATGGCTGTAATTCACAACACTTCACTTGAACACCTTGAATTAAAGCTGAAAGCCTGCACGTCAATCACATTTTGACTGTTTAATTTAAAATCCACTGTGGTGGTGTGCAGAAAGAAACATGACAAAAAAAATTATTGTCCATAAACTTCTGGCCCTTATTGTATAAACAGTGAAAGGTGAGGGTGACATGCATCATGGGAGGGCACCCAGATTGTATTATAGGTAGGAAATGGGCAATTATATTTTGATGATCTAAAACTGAACAAATTTGTTCTGTAAATTGTCCAGCTTCCAATACACTTCCTGTTTAAATACAAAGGATAACTTGCATAAAAGTCCTTATTAAGTGGGATGTGGACTAAAGCAGTCAACATATCAGTATATCATACTGAGTAAGAATATTTGATCTTGCTTCTCTCAGGCCAGAGTTCTCAGTTTTCGTGGGCGACTTGGCTTCTGAGATAGATGACTTCCAGCTGCATCAAGTTTTTAAGAAGTACCCTTCATGCAAAGGAGCCAAAGTAGTCACCGACCAGTATGGATACTCAAGGTACATCAGCTCATTGAGGTGCACATGACAGCAGCAGCAGTGTTATCCTGTTTGACTGTGAATTTTGTATTTCTTAGTATGATGTATTGCCTTCTTGTATGAATGTTGTAAGAGTATACTGTAATATTTTTTTTCTGTTTTCTGTGCTATAATAATGATTTGGATAGCAGTGCTATGGACGTTGACCATCAGTGCATCTTCATCTATTTTCGGAAAAAAAAAAGGCTGAAGAAATGTTTTCTTGCCGTCTTAATGCTAAAACTATTGTTTTCCCCATATAGGCTAAGCAAGAGCAACTCACAATTCAAGTGATGCTACCTCATGTTAAAAGTAAAACAACAAGTTTCAGTTCTACCATAATAATACCCATTATATTCTGTTTCTCATTATAAGTGGCTATTAAATGCCAAGTATGGAGTGTGCGTTGGCGGTGCAAAGGAGGCGTAACTGTTCTCTGACTTGCAGAGGCTACGGCTTTGTCAAGTTTGGAGAGGAGAGCGAGCAGAAGAAGGCGATCGAGGAGTGCCAGGGTACGATGCTGGGAGGAAAGCCACTCAGGCTCAGTATTGCTGTAGCAAAGAGGTAAGACCCAGACAAGGATAAGAGAGAATAGAATAGAGAAAGTGCCAAAGAAAGTAGGACAGAGGAGTTTGGATTCACCTGAACTCAGTTTTATTTACTTGGCTCCAAATCACAACAAAAATCACCACAAGCAACTGTATATTGGTATTCTACAATGATGGAGAGGAAACCCCAACATTCATATGATGCCCTATGAGCAAGCACTTGGTGATAGTGGAAAGGGAAAAACCCCCTTTTTAACAGGAAGAAAGGAGGGAGGAGGGAGAACTCTGGCAGAACCAAGCTCAGGGAGGGCCGTCTGCTACAGTCAGTTAGACTGAGGGGACAGAGAAAAAAGCAGTGGGAGGTGGGATAAAAGACATTCTGTATAAGAGAGTCACAGTTTAATAATGACCAATTGTTAAATGCAGAGTGCTTTATAACCATAGAGAGGGAAAAGAGGTGAGTGACCAGAGCCTAGGATGATTGTAGCACAGGGTCAGTGCTGGTGAATGCTTCATTGAGGGCTAGCAGGACAAGAGAAAGAGAAACCTGGGGTTGTTCTTATTATCAGGTCTTATTTGATAGTCTTTTAGTAACCAGAAGACCGAACTAAAATGCACACTTTAAAATTCAATCTGCCTCAAAGTCAGCCTGACTGGAAAAATACAGTCATGTAAAATGAAAGTAGACCCTCTTTCAATTTCAAGGTTTAGGACATAATAACATAATAGCAAGTCTTAAAATGAGTAAATGCAACCTGAGATGACCAACAATATATTATACTCTCATAGTTTACAAAGAACTATGATAATAATCAAATAGATGTAGTTAAGTGTGACCACCTCTGTAAAAGCAGATGTTTTGGCAGTTTGCTGGTCTGGAGAGTTCATGTGTGTTTTAACACAAACCTAAGAAGGTCTTAGGGAAGCAGTTATTGTTGTGCATCAGTCTGGGAAAGGTTAGAAGGCCACTTCAAAACAATCTGAAGTCAATCATTCTCCAGTGACAAAGATTATTCACAAGTTTAAAATATTCAAGACATCTTCCCAGGAGGGGCCAGTCCCGACCTTCTGCATTTTGGCTCTGTTTTTGCTAATTGACATGATGCAGTATGCCATATGTTACTGGTTTGATGTAGTGTTTACCTAAACTTTAACACCTGCTAAGGACCAGGTTAGGTTTATTATATAGATATCCAAAAGCTTACTTAGGTGTACTTTTTACCATTACCGTATGACTGATTTATATTTGATTTGTCTGTAACAAAAGTATAGTCCGGTTTACTGTTTTAGCATATGTCTACACCTTTAAATCCATCCAGGCTCCTCTGAGACATGTTCATTCATGAAGATCTTCATTCAGATAACCTTCAAACAAACCAAAAATTGTTCCTTTTGTTGTTTTACAGCCAGAAGATGAGCAGCTACCACGGGGGCCAGGGCCAGAATTACCAGAGCAACTACAACCAGACTCAGTCTGGTTACTATGGTAGCCATAGTGGTGGAAGCCAGGGTTACTATTCTCAGTGGGGGGGCTACGACCAGTATGGTGGCTACAACAGTACCGGCTACAACAGCGGCTATGGCAGCGGCTACAACAGTGGCTACAACTACGGCTACGGAGCCTATGGATACCCACCACCAGGTCACATGATGCCACCACCTCCCATGGGGATGCCACCAATGTCCACAGACATGTCAGGAGCCGTAGAGGTAAGGGGATCACTTTCACACCAGTGCTTAAAGGAACACAAAGCTTAGCAAAATGACTTTAAGCGTGAGAAACTGCTAACCTTTGCTAAAGCAGAATCAGCTTCCTTCCAAAAGTTTAAGATTCTCATTTACATCATTTATCATGTTATATGGAGTGCTCGCAAGTAATTCATCCAAACACCAGCTGGCTTTACCCAGAATGGGCCAATTGAACTAAGCAGCTTCAGTGTAGACAGGACAAGTGACACTGCTGAGTTAGCTGACTACAAAGTGTACAGACGTGAAACTGTTGATCTCTCACTCCCAAGTGAAAATTCAGGGATGTGTCAGAGTCAGTTATAACATGTTCACTGTGTACACACAGTACAAGTAGCACAGCTGACACACTGTCCATGTTTATATTGTTTTAATTAGTGCCATGTATTACCACATTCAGGCAGTTTTCAGATTTATTTCCATGTTTGAGAAAGTTGTTCTAATCCCTGATGTCATTCTGCAGCAGAGCCATGTGGAGGCTGAAGACATAGATGAGGATAATGCAGAAGGTAAGGCTGAGTCACATAACATTAGGGAAAAAAATCTATCCAGAGAAATGTCGGAGACACTCACAGAGTGAGGATTTGCATTGTTGTTTCTTTTTTCTAGAACCCATTCCCGAGTGTGACGTCGACCTGTGGAACAAAGATTTCATGCAGCGCAGTGAGGAGCTCTACGATGCCATGATGAATTGTCACTGGGAGGCTCTGGACTCTGTTGACTCCCCCATCCCCTCATTCTCTTGATAATGTCTCCCACACCCCCTCCTGAAATGTTTCATTTAAAAAAAAAAGTTTTTTGTTTTTTATTCCCAGAATATTAACAACACACTGACATCTTCTAGAGGCCAGCTTTCATTTCCTGTGTCAGTTTTCACTAAGACTGATAATACGCACACGTTCCTCTTTAAACACCTAAAATATTCAGACTTGGCTGTAACATTTACCATGTTAACAACAAACAGCAGGTCAGTCATTGTTCAGTGAAGCTGCTCTGTAGTTTCTATCATCTGAGGTGCTGCAGCTGACCAGCGCTCAGAAGCTGTTGTACTGCAGACTGAGTGTCATGCACCACCACTGAATTATGCCACTGAGGAACAAACTGTAGTTATTTGATGATGGAATGACCAGCAGATGCACATTCAGCAACATTGAGATTGACATCTGCAAACAAAAATGAAAAACCATGCCTTTATTGTCTTTTGTCATGTACTTCCTGTGAGTCCAGGATGGTCGTTAGAATTGCTTTGTACATACACAACATCGATCTTTCTCATCTTTTTTTTTTTTTTTTTTTTTTTTTTTAAATGAAGGAATTCCTGTCTTTTTAAAAAATTTCTGATAGATTATTGAACTCATTTAGGAAGAGTTGAAAACTGAGTTAACACCCTACAGAAAAACACATCAATCAGAAACGTTATCTGTTTTTCAAACAAGAAGCTCACAATCTTTCTGTGTGCTAGATGAACGAGACAAACTCCCAACATGTTCGAGGTGCTGTGAAAACTGTGTAAGGACTTTAACGGCTGATTTGATGTCAGACTTCGAGGCAGCATTTATTTTCTGCTCTTTGATGGCTGAAGTTTTGTATATATTTTCTTTCTGGAGATGTTTTATCAATAAAATGAATTAAGGTGGAAAATGTCTCTTGAGAGTTTGTCTTTACAGCCAATGCTGGAAGGAATGTATTAAAATATACATCATTATTAAAAATGCTGTTATAAGTTAAGAAGACATTCAGTTGCCTTCTTAAACGATTTATTGTATACAAAAGATGGGCGTAGGAACATCGATATTACCCACTGGCTTTAAGTCTTAATGTTAGCAATATGGCTACTGTAGTGTTGGTAACCGTATTTGGACTAGAGGGTGGTGTGATAAGTTATCAATAAATAGTAGTTTACTGGGTTGCTACATCTATGAACTGTATAGGTGCATTTTGTGAATTTTTTTTTCTTGAAAAGCATAATATAAATAAATCTTAGATATGTCAGGACACCTGTGAGTCACACAAACCAAGGTGGGCCTGTTAGGAAAAAAAAGTACCCTCTGTACAAGGAAGGAAACTTAACTAGAGGAGTATAGGAGTTGGCTCCAGAGGTTGCCATTTGTTTTGGATCCACAGTCGCAACCCTAAATTGCCCTAATCTCTCTCTTCTGTTCTGTCTTGTTTTTTGACCCAGTATTAACCATTTTTGAAGGGTTAAATGCGAAATTATCAGCGAGCAAGTGTAAGAGTAAAAATTTTACACACCTCTAACAATGAATAGGGGTGAATCCTAAGCCTTAGTATAATTTAAACAGATACGTATGTACATATACATAAACCTACAAAGAGCAGTAGACATCAGAGCAGGTGATTACAGCCTGTACACAAAGAAAACCTACTGGTGCTCTGAATAAAAATTGTGACTTCTTTCTCCACCCTGCACCACTATGCAGAGTGGAGGAGTTTATTTGGGCCGGCCTGTTAGAGCAGAGTGAAGCAGAAACCGTTTACACCCTATGGGCCAAGGCCTGATCACCAGATTCTTTCCCCGGAGCTCTCTCCCAAGGCCTAGGGAGCCCCGTAACCCTATTCCAGACAATGCTTTGTGCCTTCGTTTTTTGTTCACCTGCCTGATTCCTTTGGCTTTGGTTATACTGAGCTTTGACTTTAAATTGCCTCAGGTAAGCTTGTTTTGACCTCCAACAGTCTGAATGTTGCATTTAAGCCTTCATACCAAGTCATTTTGACAGTTCTTTCCCCTTTTCACTCCCTGAAGACTATTAAATATGTTTTAGACAGTGTTGGAGAGTAACGGAATACATGTACCGGCGTTACGTATTTAAAACACAAAATATGAGTAACTGTATTCCGTTACAGTTACCGTTTAAAAAGGTGGTATTCAGAATACAGTTACTGTATGAAATAAAGGGATTACACGGCGGTTTTTTCCTGTTTCATATGTTGCCAGGATTTATACATCGGGGAAACCAAACAACCTCTAGCGAAGCGGATGGCACAACACAGAAGAGCAACCTCATCAGGCCAGGACTCTGCAGTCTATTTACACCTACAGGCCAGTGGACACTCTTTCAACGATGAGGATGTACACATCCTGGACAGGGAAGAACGCTGGTTTGAGCGCGGAGTCAAGGAGGCCATTTACGTGAAAAGGAAAGACCATCTCTGAATCGAGGAGGGGCCTAAGGGTACATCTTTCGCCATCTTACAATGCTGTGATTGCAGCCATTCCCCAACTCTCTGTGAATGGTACTCATGGCCATTGATCAGTGTTCTTTGATCAGTGGGTTTTGGTCAGTGATTGTTGATCAATGGTCATGGGAATTTGCATAATTATGATGAAGGAACTGACCTCACAGCCCATTGTTCCTTCAGTGGGCTGGTTTCAGTCATTATGCAAATGTACTGTTTATAAGGTTTGGGGAAACCTGCAGTCAGCTGAGACTGAAGAAGTCACTTGGATGAGTGACGAAACGTTTCTCCCACAAAACGCTACGTCCAGATGAACAGATTCAACTTTTGGAGGTTTCATATGTTAGGCTGTCCCCTCTCTATTTCTGGTCATTCCCGGTGGAAACCCAAAGAAAACACGCATTAAGAGGCTCTAATACCTGTGTCCAGTGTTGGGACTAACGCGTTATTAAGTAACGCGTTACAGTAACTACGTTATTATTGTGGTAACGAGCACGGTAACTAGTTATTATGCCAAAACCAGGAACGCGTTACTCGTTACTGGGATTTAGATAGGCTCGTTACTCGTTACTTCGTGTGGTGGATATCGCGGAGCTTCCACAGATTCAATAACATTAGCAAGTGGTGGAGGCCAGCAGGTGGATGAAGGAAAAGGGAGGCAAGAGGAGAGACCCGAAGCGGCCGCCGGTCCGCGTGTCAGGTGAACTGAACTTCAGGTAAGAAGTTATGACCTGCAGTCTATCTGAGTCAGATATAAACCAAGTTTAGGTGGAGTTTATTTTCGGTATGCTGACATTTTCGTACTGCGTGCTAGCTAGCATGACGGAGTTTCTGCTGGGTGGGTGCTATGTTACTGATGTTGAACTTTATTTTGTTCATACGGTTAATTATTAGAGTTGCCAACCGTCCCGCAAAAAACAGAATCGTCTGGTATTCAGAGAAAATATTACGCGTTTCGTACTGAGGTGAAAAGGAACACAGTTTGTCCCGGACTTCAGCTACAATGAAAAAGACACAAAGCTGAAGCTGCACAGCTGCCTCTTCTTCTCTCATTCTCTCCTCTCCTGTTTCTACTTCAATCACGAAACTGATCAATGATCAGCTGATCGGCTTTTCTCTCTTGTTTGTTTATCGCCCACTTTGCGCCAGAAAGAGGAAACCAGCGGATGTCACGTTAAACAACAGCAGCACGTTTAAGCTTGATCAGCTGTTGTTATAATTTATTTAATATTAATTTCTAGTATCAGCTGATGTTTGCTGGAGCCACAGCTGTAAAGCTGCTGGTCATGATATCGGTTTGGTTATCTGGTGAGAGGAAACATGCAGATGAAACCAGGAGATGTCCTTACTGAATCATCAGAGCTGAACAGGTGATGGAGAAACAGGTTTACCTTTTAGGTGACATGAATGAGTTGAAGGAAGTTATGAGCTGTTTCTGAGAGACAAATAACACCAGGATGCTTTTCTCACGTAGCTGACAGCTGGTAACTGTGCAGGGGCGGGTCTAGCAAAGTGTTGCCAGGGGCCAGGTAGGGCATTAACAGGAAAGGGGGCACAAGGAAATACTTTTCTTTATTATTCTCATTTAAAATGTCTCGCTTTTAAAAAATAATTATCTGAGTCTTACAACAAACAATTGATAGATTGATACATATATACCATCAGAACAGTGTACATCACTGTCACAACAGTGTTTGTTTTCATTCAAAGGCTTTATGATTTTTCCTATAATGGCGGGCCGGTCTCTAGTCAAAATGCCCGGGACGATTGTTTTGTCCCAGTCCAGCTCTGTATGCAGCTCATCTGCAGTCTGGTGTTACCTACATCTTCCTATTCAGAAGGCAGAATTTCCGAGTTCTGAGTACAATCAAAAGCACCACGACTGCAGTTTTTGTGTTGGATGTAAAAAGCAGGCTAGAATCATGGCGGCGGTCAACGACGGTCCAGGCGTGGGATTTCTCTCGTGGAAATGTGCACATTATTTTTTCCTTTCTGCTGGTAGGTGGCACAGTGCACTTGTGGCAAGTAAGCAAGCTAGAAGACTGACAGTCTGGCTGGGTATCCAGTTACAGAAGCAACACATTAACAAGAGAATTCTGAGTAAAACCAAAGTTACTTTCCCTAGTAACTAGTTACTCTGAAAGTAACGAGTAACTTGAAGTAACTGAGTTACTTTTTTAGAGAAGTAACTAGTAATGTAACTAAGTTACTAATTTAAAGTAACTTACCCAACACAGGCTGTGTCTCAATCTCGCGGCCCCTGTCACCTCTCTACCTGCGGCCCGCATAATGACATGAAGACATATTTTTAAAAATTACTGTTCAAAAGATTATTTAATATGAGGGCAATAGGCAGAGTGTGACAGGCATAGCCCTAAAGAATGTAGCCTCATGGGCAGTGTAGCCCAGTTGTAAGTAAGCTATAAAGACTCGACTGTACACTATGTTCGTGTTTTCCTCCGAAACAATAAGCTTCGTTGGAGCAGCCTTTCAACGCCTCTCTCTGTCTCTCGCAAGCAAAGTTGACTCAGACAACAAAGTAAAGCTAGTTTTCGGCTACGAGCCCGACACGGAACCCGACGTATTAGCCAGAGGTCCCTTTAATACCATTCGGAGCCACGGACCTGTTTTATATACGCCCGGAATAGTTTTCTATAGGAGATCGCTGCAAAAAGTGCAGCCTTACCTAATGTCCACCCTACTGTTACTCATTTTATATTAAGATTTAAAAATCTAGTTGGTATTGGTATGGCGAGTAACTTTCAGTAAGAGTAATAATCACACAGTAATAGTACATTCATGTAGTTGTAAAAAGCCTAACAATATATTAAGTAATCCAAAGTATTCAGAATACGTTACTCCTATTGAGTAACGTAACGGTTACAAACGTACGTTACAAAATACATTTTGGGGCATGTATTCTGTAATCTGTAGTGGAATACATTTTAAAAGTAACCTTCCCATCACTGATTTAAGATAAAGTGATCATGCATTAGCATAAGTTAAAATCAAATAGAAGTTATATCTATTAAATGAGCACAAGATTAAAAAAACCCCCAAAAAACAGTCAACAGGAGAAAAAAAGTCATGGAATTCGGAACTATGAACTATGAACTATGAACTCTCACTAACACCCAGATGTTCTTCTAGACTTTCTTCCAGTGAAAAAAATTCCCTGTAAAAATGGCTTGGTTTAAAGTTTGCTTGGTCATCTGGTCAGATTTACTGCTACTGTTCATGTTCATACTATCCTACTTGTTAAAAAAAAACAAAAAACTTTGTATTTGTATTGTTTATATTCAAAGGTTATCTGTGATTTTATCATTTTGAATCACATATTGTATCTGTATATGATGTATTTTGATAAAATATTTATTTTTATACTGTGAAATGTCCTGAAAAACAAAATATACAAAACAGTATATATGACATCAAGGACCCATGGCACACAGCTTTGCAGGTACTTTATCTTTGTTTATGATATTGCCACGTCTCAGGTTGGGCTGCTATACAGCTGCTTCTCTCCAATGCAGTACACACAGCTCTCAGGTCCCAGCATCCTACTCAACAACAACTCAATGATTATATGATGGATCAGCTGTGTGGGTCAGCCTTCCACTGACACCACACACACCAAGTGGTACCCCTCTGGTGAAAATGATCTGATCTACAGGCACTGCTGATGTTGCTGAGCCTGGAGCAAATTCTGTTATGACAACCTTCCCAATGTGTGCAGCTTTGCTCTCAAGTCCAAATTTATTGAATTTCATTTTTAGCTGGGCTCGGACCTTCCTCCTAGTGTTTTTTTAGTTATGTCCAACACCCACCGCGGCGTTCTGCTGAACAGTAACTTAAAAGGAGAAAAGCTCGTGGAGGCCTGGGGCCAGCACCTCCACTGGCTGTGCCGGTCGCTGGTGCATCATCCTCCCCACAGGACTGTTTTTTGCACTGTGATGTAAAGGACCCACAGCACACAGCTTTGCAGACATTTGAATGTTAATTTATGATATTTTCACGTCTCAGGTTGGGCTGGTTCTCTCTCTCAGGTCCATCTCTCTGTGAGCCTGGTTTTTTAACTTTAAACCCCAAACTAGCCCCTATACAGACTTGGTCAGCAGTCTGACAAAGGGTGGGGACAAGAACAAGAAGAACTGGAGCAAATGGTACTACTGTACCATGCACTAATTTTGTGTTCATCAAATGTTTCATGAACATTCAGGGTAGTTATGTGCAGGATAAAGAGGTTAGCTTGCATTAATCTGGTGAATTTACAGTAAAACACTGTGTTAGCCTGATACTCAGTGGCTGCAGTGGTCAGTGTTAGGTTACATATAGTGTAGAAGATGGATTTGCATTTAAGCTGATGATGCTTAGATTCATTCACTTGATGAATTTATCCAACTGTCTAGTACAAAGGCAACAACCAGTATACTGTTAGTGTAAGAAATGAAACTCCACCGAGATGGCTGTGAAACACATGTTGAAGTCAGTTGTGTAAATCCACAAAGAGCAGCAGGTCAGCTGATCACAATTTGTCCACTAAGAAAAGCAGGTCATTATTTGATCACAATTTGTCCACTAAGAAAATCTACTCGTAAAAGCATGAACCGATACATTCGGATGGGAATTTGGGAGTAGAAATTCCCATGGACTTGTGAGGTGTTCACAGTTATGTGATGTAACTGTAGCATATTTCCCTGAAGGGAGTTAAAATATTGTTCAGAGTTGAGCAATGGAGGAGGAGAAGAGAACGGCAGTACAATAGATCTTAGTGTTGTGTGACTAGCTAACACTGCCAAATCTCACTTTACATTCTTAAAAATTGTTTTCAAGGCCCGTGGTATCTGTTGCACTTTACATTCTTGAGGCTAAAGGCTTTTGTCGGAGAGCTGGACAGTGGCGGGCTGGACAGTGGCAGCTAGCAGAGACAGCATCGGGTCCGCAGGGAGTGGATTTAGTGTGGGACGCGACCTAAACAACAGATTCAAGCCCATGTGGAATATTGTATTCAGTTTAGAACGTGTTTTTAGATTTGACAAAAGGTGATAATATGTGTATTCTCAGTGTATTTCATTTGGTACTGGAATATCATTTGAGTTTAAAAAGGGATTTAATATTTGTTATATTAATATAGCGGCTGATCCAGTTATCTGTGCATCAGAAAATGGTTAGTTTGAAAAAATTGTCCATTAAAAGGAGCTAGCATTTTTTCACTTTCTTACTTTAGTGAGTACATTTCAGAGCCTGTACATTCTTAAAAATTTTTTTACTTTTTCTCTTGTACAGATTGAGTAAAGAATTTTAATCACTACTTCAGATTTAATATTATTTACTGGATCCAGTTATCTGTTTTTTAATGTCCTTCAAGGAACTATTGTCACTTTCTTACGGTTACATTGTAACCTTTGTTCTCTGAGTGAGAGACTATCTCTCCACTTCATTACATATTCCATACGTACGGGGTATGACGCCACGGCCAATGGGGGTCATACCCTGTACATATGGAATATGTAACAGAGTGCAGAGATAGTCTCGCTATGATAAAGAACTGCACTTCTGCTTTAGAACAGAATGTCTATATTTTGCCACCTCTGGCTACAAGTGACAGGACTGTAGCTTTTGGCACTTCTTCATTGCCTTGAAGTCCACAGCAAAAAATCTGGACAAATCAGAAAGTGAGAAAACTCAACCAAATTAATGTCTCTGTAAATCTGCTTTTGTGTTCTCCATTTGTCTTTCCAGTGCTGGACTGATTTGGCTGTCACACAATTCTAGCTTTCAAAGGAAAGAGCAGATGTGAATCATCGGTTGTACGTAACAGAAAAGGTAAATAAACATATTTGACATGAAAGAATTAAGAGGTCTGATAACCCACCTTGTACATCTGTTTGTTTGGAATTCAATTTATTTTACAGTTAGTTCTCAAATGTTAGGGGTTTTTTTTAAGTTAATTGCAGTGATCGTGATTCGGTTGTTTCAGTTGTGCATCCTCCACGTCATTACCGATAGCCTTTATGTTAAGTAGTCCTAGGCCAGGCCTCCCGGGGCAGTACCAGCTGGGCCCCAGGCGGTACCAGCCCTGATATAGTCCTCTCCAGCTGAGACAGCCAAGAGCACCCCCCAGCAGCTGGGTGGGGAACTGAGGAAAGTAAGCTAAGAGACAGAGCAGCAAGAAGATCCAGAGCCAGAGCAGGAGAACACAGAACAGAAAGAGGATTCTCAGTGGGGCATCTGAGATTCCCCCAAGGCTCAAATAAGGTCCAAACACAGCTGTTTCCTCTACCAGCAGCAGGCAGCAAAGGCAGAGAAGGAAAATGTCTTCAGAAACCTCATATCCCCTCCACAGCATTCCAGCTTTCAGGCACTCAGACTTGCTCTCCCCCTCTCGCAGCACCAGCAGAGTCTGGCCATTTGTGACCACTGTTCCAGCTTCTAAAGGTTCATAGCAGCTTCCTGTGGCATTCTCCAGGAGGTCCAAGAGTTTGCAAAAACTTAGCCATAGTCCACCAGCCACCGCAAGCCGTGAGAGGTGGCGGATGGAGAGAGACAGGGAACGACGGATGGAAAAGGAGAGGAGGAAAACAAAAGAGCCAACAAAGATGCAGGTCCAACCCCAACCAGAGTGCAAGAACATCCTGGCAAAAGGAGAACAGAGATGAGACCAGAGGAGACAGGATGTGATGGAAGAAGAAATTATATCGATTGAATATGAAATATTAAATATCAGTGGAACAAAGTTGACAGGAAGTGTAACAGGAAGCAGTCTCACCTGTAGAGGAAGTGATTCTTCTTGGCAAAGATGCTGTGATGAGACACCCAAAGACTCAGCATGGGACCGAACATCACCAGCGCTGACAACAACAGGTGGAAGTGCCGCCGGAACAAAGTGGTACCCATAAACCTGGCTGCCAGGTCTGTCAGGACTACGAGGATTGTGTTGAGGAACATTTGGACCAAAACACTGACCGAATTTCAAATAATATACAAAAGCCACCTGCTGCTCGCTCTGAATGCAGCAGTGTGTTTGTGCAGATTATCCACCTCAGACCCTACAGTGTTCACTGTTTCATGTGATGACTCTGTAATCCTCTACAGAATGCATGTAACGCTAACCACACATTACATTTGCAGAAGAAGAAGAAACAAGAAGAATTCACCATCTCATGTAGTCCAGAAGATAGTAGCAGTGACCAGACAAATGCAAATGCACAATAAAGTCTACTTGCAATCACTGAATTTGGGAAAACAAACTGCAGTTTTCAAAGATTAGATCCATTGGAGCACTGATGATTAATGATGATTGATCCTCCAGTCCACTGTTGCTCAGGGGTGTGATAAAAATCCACTGATGTTAGCTGCTGTGATGTTAGTATTTACTTCTAGGGGTATGAATGAATTGACAACTGGCTTTTAACGTTCCACAGACTCCAAATAAGTCCTCCCCATGAACTCCAGCCCTAAAATTCCTCAGTCAAGCAGGCACTTCTACTGAGTCAGAGCAGTTTGCTGGTCTCCATTCGCAGCTTTAGTTCAGAGCTGAGTGAGCTTCTGTTGAAGAAGGTCTCTCCTTCCGACTGTGAGACTGTGCGTTTGTCACTGGTCACGCATGCATTGATTCTTCAAAAATGCAGTGTTAACCCGGCTGTGACACTCAGAGACATCTCATAGTTGTAGCTCCAGAATACTCTTCTGCTATCTTCAGTGTAACAGTAGCTTCTCCCTCAGTGCTCTTGTCATTCACAACCACCCAATACGTACATAGTGTGCTCTTACCCGGTCATATGTATCCTGGGCCTTGAAGGTATCACATTGCTCATATTGGAGTAGCTGAAGGTTGAACGACTGACATGAATTCCTTGACAGTAAAATGGATATCATAGGGTTTCAGATTATTCACATTAATGCAAAGCAAAGTTAAAGGGTGAGAGTAAACTGAGCAATGCTGACTTGAGCAGCGTCATGAATCAGAAATGACATCAATTAAATTAAATGTGTCACATTATGTGTGTGTTTGTATGTGTCCTGGTGTATTAATAGCTATAACCTTTGTACTGTATCTGAGCTGAGGCTCAGCTGCTGTAGAAGTCTGTCTCTGTCAATCACTTGCTGTCCTTTCTTGCTCTCCGCAGTCTGCTATCACTCTGTTTAATTTAGTTTCTTTAATTGAGCCAAATTGACTAAGGCACTTCTGTCCTCTCGGCACCCAGTCACTTAAAGTCCACAGAGGTCTCTCTGTAACAATTTCTGTTATACACAGTGATCCTTCAACTCTTAGTGGCTCTTACACCATACCAATAAATGGCATTATTGTTATTATTATTACGTGAAGGGTTGTACTGTTGTGCTGTTTTAGCATTCTCTAAATAATTCCAGTTTTTCTTATTTTTTCTTATAATTTCATCTGCATTGGTTGTTATTAAGTCTTTGTTTTTGTTTACTTTTTAAATATATAGCTGTTTTGCTTTTTAGTCATATTAATTTTCAGTTATATTCATGCTACATATCAACTGTATGTCATTCTGTAAACTTCACTTTCATTTTAAGCAGCACTAGATCTTTCCTGCTTAGCAGGTTCAGTGTTGTTGCATTAATCACTTACAGTCAATAGCTTTGTCTTCAGTGTAGACTTCATAGAAAATTAGTTCTGAGAAATTCAATATTTTGGGAAATACATTACATAATTACATAACTGTAACCAGCATCTTATGAGCAGGCTTTGTTGATGAAATCCATGATATGAAAGGGTCTGAATCACACTTTTTGATACCTGACCTCAAGTATGAAAGACTAAGTTTAGTGTGCTGAGTAAGTTACAAAACGTGTTTGTGTTTTAGGAGGAGTATCATTACAGGCCACAGTATTCCCCCTCTGTCTTTTTATGTCACTGTAACTCTTTGAGCATGTTCTTTTTTTAAGCCCTTGTTCAAGATTGGTGCCTTCTGTCAGTCCTGCCCCCTGTACTGAACCAATGGTCCAGTGCAATCCTCCGATGAAGCTGGACAACCTATGTCAAGACAACACTTAATGCATCATTAAGATTAGTTTGCTAGAAGCAATGAATAGTGGATAAGCTACAGTGAATGGATAAACAATTAAAATAGAAAGCTTCAACTATATATAAAACTATAGTTTTATAGTTTTTGTAAGCATAACAAAATTATGAGAACTCAATCAGCCACTGAAATATGTTCAGTATTTTTATTTACTCTCATTGTATTACCTAAACTAA
Organism: Oreochromis aureus; assembly: GCF_013358895.1. NCBI lineage: Eukaryota > Metazoa > Chordata > Actinopteri > Cichliformes > Cichlidae > Oreochromis > Oreochromis aureus. The sequence goes on from NC_052959.1 coordinate 3,372,120, forward strand.
TGTCTCTATTAGTGTGTGTGCTTCTGTGTTATACGTTGTCACACTGTAACACCGTCTGCAAATTCTTTTGTTACAGCAGTTGAAATCATGATGAAATAAGGTTCGTCTTCCTTTAACTTATTATTTGACCATTCATCTGCATTGTTACTTCTATCCCGAGCAGCTCCACCATAGTGAGATGAAGAAGAGTTTGAGATTCTTTTTTCCACATGATTGCAAACAACAACGTTTGTAAGACAGGTAATTCAGAGAGGTCGATTAAGTGGTGCAGTCTGTATCGCAACAGCACTCCCAAGAGCAATACAGAGACCCTCTGTGCTTGGATTTCATTATTGTAGTGCTGCTGACATCTACAGGAAAAGCTTTTTTTACTTGAAAGAATCCCCCACCCCACCCGCCTTAATAAAAAATGTGGATTATTGAGAGTCAATGAGAACCATTATCTTATTGTTAGAGCTACCTTTTTTTTATATATTCAGTTTGGAGAACTGGAGTTTTGACTGAAAAGCGATCTGTTGAAGGCTATTTGTATTTGAATACGCATTATTGGACAATGAACATTAGCCTAAAATTAAATATGGAGAAATGCTGTTTTGAGACTGTCATGGTCCATCTATTTATACAGAGCCAAATCACAACAACAGTCGCCTCAAGGCGCTTGATATTGTAAGGTAGACCCTACAATAATACATACATGTTTTTTATGTCCTTGTTTAAACATGTGCTGTGGTGTGGTCTCACTTTGCTTGTGACTTCTTCATGTTTAGAAATATAATAGATTAAAAAAAAAAAACACATTATATGTAATAATTCAAAGCACAATCTTATAATAGGTTGGGAGCATGCTTGTGCTATGAAGTCCCTGCCTCCACATGCTCATGTGATGTGATGTAACTGTAGTGGACAGGTACATTTATATATAATATATCAGAACTTATATGTATAGAGTTAAAATATTTTTGACTGGAGGGGGTGACGGGAACAATGGAGGAGGAGAAGAGAACGGCAAAACACTGCCACTCTGTGGATCAGCTGAGACATAACAGTTTACTGCAACAGGTGTAATAGTCACAATAACTTTCATGCAACAAGTAATGGACAGTATGGACCCTAAACATAACCTGAACTCAAACAAGCCTTTACCAGTCTGGTGATTTTCATTAAGTAAACTTCGTTTGTGCCCCCAAAGGAAGATGGATCCCTAAAATATGACTATAAATGTCTGTATGACACACACACACACACACACACACACATAACACACACACACACACACACCCTAAACACCTGAACACACCAGTCTGGTGATCATTAAGTAAACTTCGTTTGTGCCCCAAAGGAAGATGGACCAGTCAGACACATAGTAAGTCAATGGTCAGACCATTATCAATGGTCACATTATCCCTTTTCACCCTCAATACTTGTAGTTGCTTTTCAAAATCTGGTGATATCATTGAGACAATGAGTCATGCTCCTGTTTACCAGGATGCCATTGCTGCGATCCTCTGGTGTGACAATCCTGTGTTCAGCTGTAGCAGACCACAGAGTCGACAACACAAAGTAATGGAGGCATCATATAGGTACAACTGTAGAGCAGATAAAAGCGTGAGGGATTTAAAGATACCTAACTCAAAATTTCGAGTTATGGATATCAAAAAAAACTTTGTTCAGTGGCGGAAACACGTTTCAGTACCCCTCTGATGCTAACAGTCACTTCTAAAAAGGAGACAGAATTGAACATGATTTATTGATATACAGAATTCAGTTATAGGAGTTAGAGCAGGACCCAGTGGAGTCTAGATGCTGGTGGTGGAGATGAAGATGGAGGCTTGGATGGAGCCTGAGTAACAAGTAAGGTAAGGTGGAGATGGGGAGGAGGTGGGTTGCATGAAGGCATCTGCAAGGGAGAATGACAGATGCAGTGAGACTTAAAGTATGCAGAGTGGAGGCTGATTGGACTTGAGAACGCAGGCAGAAAGATGATTGGACTAGACCAGTGATGTCCACAGTGAGCTCGACAGAGTGGGAAAGTGATGTAAAACTTAAATTAGCCACCAAAAACCGTGAAAGCAGACAGATGTGTGACCACAGATCTTCCTTATTGAACTTAAGCATCAGTTGTCTATTTTTTTGCTGGATAACAATTATTGTATAATTATTTTATCTCTTGTATGTCTTCAAGTAAGCGCCTAGTTAATAATGTTAACTTCTGAAAATAGTTCTTCACGGGGGCATTATGGGTCATTATGTTGGACAAAATGATGACTCAGACCCAGTTATCCTGCTCACTGCTTGGGGTTTTCTTTCAAAATCTTCACATAGCCTTCTTCTTCATGATTCCTTGCACCTTGATGAGATTATGCTCCCTCTTCTCAGGAAAACAGAGGGAGAGAGAGAGAAAGGGAAGATAGCGGGAAAGGGCCACGGGTTGGAATCAAACCTAAGTCTGCTGCTCTCTGCAAGGCGGCATATGGTCATGTGCTCATCCCAGTGAGCTAAACCAGCAGCCAAGTGAAGTAGTTCTTGGCCTGCAACCTCGCACTCCATTCCTCTGCAAGGTTCTAGTGATTTTTTTCATTGGAACTACTTCCCAACTTGGCTAAGTCATTCACAAGTATTTTGGCAATTGTTATGGTGTCTTTAGACACATCTCTAGGTAATTTTCTTTCCAGAATCTTTGAAATCTTTTGCTTCCTACCTCTGTCAAGCTTGTTCTGTACTGTGTGATTCTGAATTTCTCTTTGATGTATATGATAGAAAACTAGTATGTTTACAAATGCTGTGCTGCCTCTCCCACTTCCAGATCCATTAAAGGGTCGGCTATCTGTGTGGCGTCCAGGCAGTCATCGAAGCTGCCAGCTGTGGGATCTCGCCTCTAATCCCCCATAAAGACTGACTGGCAACACAAACAGCTGCTGACCTGATCTCCTCTGCCCTGTCCTGTTGCTGAAAATGTTCCAAACTGGAAAGCCAGAAAGGACAGACAGGGTTGGACATGCTGGAGTCCTCTTTCATACTTCATTTTTATGTTTTTTACTTAATTTTTTTACTCACTAAACTCATTTTGTGTTGTCCTTTGTAGTTCAAAAAGTAACATTATATCAGCCTGACAATAACCGCTTCAGCCTCTCTGTGTAGTTGTTTTGGTTATATTTTATTCCATGACTATATCTTCTGTGCATGGCTCAGATCTGTTCTTGTAAAAGCAAGCCTTTATCTCCCCACCTGCTATCAGGCGGAGAATGCTACTGATAGTGTGGACAGTACACAGGCTCTAACACAGTTAGTCCAGCCCGCCCATGCAGTGGAAAGCAGCGGGGTCAGGCAAGGTAGCAAATAAAAGGTCTATTATTAATCTATCACACCCGCAGTTAATAAAGTGCACACATGCTTAATACATAAACAATGACAGGACAAAGGTGAGCGCTACTTTCTATTGATAGGCTACTTTAAACTTAGTATAGTAGTAACTAAAAAAGTATGCTTGACTCAAAGGGCTCTGTATGGTTTTGATCCAGTTGTTCTCTTAGAGGAAAGGTTCACTTCAGAGCAGTAAATAAATGTTCTGAGTGATAGCATCATTCATGAGGGGTCACTAAAGGATTTAATGAATATGATGATGTGAGTATGTCCTGTCTGTTAACACTGTTAACAAATGGTAAATTAATAGTGAAATAAATTGTAATAAACAGTTGTTTTACTGTTAATAAACAATTAAATTATATTATACACTCACCTGCCAATTCGTTGGTTACATATTGTTAGTACCAGGTTGGACTCTCTTTTGACTTCAGAACTACTTTAATTAATTATGGCATGAATTCAAAAAGTTGCTGGAAACATTCCTCAGACATTTTGGTATATTCTGATGTCACATCCCAAAGTTGCTCTATTGGATTAAGATCTGGTGACTGTGGAGGATATTTGAGTGGAGTGAACTCACTGTCATTTTCAAGTAAACAGTCTAAGATGATTTGGTCTTTGTGACATTGTGTGTTATTGTCAGCCATCAGAAGATGGGTGCACTGTGGTCATAATGGGATGGACATGGTCAGCAACAACACTCAGGCTGTGATTTAAATGATGCTCAGTTGGATTTAAGCAGCCAAAGTGCACCAAGAAAATATTCTCCCACATAACACCTCCATCACAGCCTGAACCATTGATGTGAGGAAGGATGCAGCTCTGCTTTCATGTTGGTCACACCAAGGTCTGACCCAACACTCTGAGTGCAGCAGCAGATATTGAAACAAATCATTTCTTGCAATTTTTCTCCAATCTTCTATTGTCCAATTTAGGTGGGTCTGTGCAAATTGTAGCCTCAGGTTCCTGTTGTTAGCTGAACAGGAGTGGACCCAGTGTGGTCTTCTGCTGCTGTAGTCCATCTGCTTCAAGGTTCCCTGTTTTGCGTGCTGATGCTGATGTATGCTCTTCGGCATACCTTAGTTGTAATTCAATTCAATTCAATTCAATTCAATTCAATTTTACTTATACAGCACCAAACCACAATAACAGTCACCTCAAGGGGCATTATATTGTAAGCTAGACCCTGCAATAATACACACAGAGAAAAACCCAACAATCACATGACCCCCTATGAGCAAGCACTTTGGCGACAGTGGGAAGGAAAAACTTTTAAACTTTTAACAGGAAGAAACCTCCGGCAGAACCAGGCTCAGGGAGGGGCGGGGCCATCTGCCGCGACCGGTTGGGGTGAGAGAAGGAAGTAGTTGTAAGCTTGTAAGAAGTAGTTGTTTAAGTTCACTCTTAACTTGTCACATTTTAACCCAAACCACAATATCTTGCTAATCTTCAGCAAGCTCAGTGAGCGGTTGTGGCTCGGGTGGGTTCCACCAGTTGGAAGGTAGGTGGTTCACTCTTCAGCTTCTTCAGTCCACTTGTCAAAGTGTCTTTGGCTAAGGAAATTGAATGCCATATTGCCCCCAGTGGATCCATCAGAGTGTGAATGTGTGTGGTGGTTAGAAAGTACCTAAAAGAACACCAACAGAGTAGAAGACTGCTAGTAATTACCACTATATTTACCATATCTGACCAAACAGATTTAGTTTACATTTGTTAATGATGATGATTATAGTATTAGAGGATCTTCTATCTTCAGGTGTTCATTCCTGCAGTAGGATTTCGAAGACCTTTAGACTGGCAAGGTGCACAGAAACTGACCAAAATGACTCCACCATTCTCCTGAAGATTAACAATGCTGTTATTAAAAAGTCAGCAGCTAATCTTTAACTAGTCAACTTAAACAGCAACCACTTCACAAAGCCAGACTGCAGATTTTGGTTTATTTTTTCATTGTTTCAAATCTGACTGATGCCATCAACAGAATGTGTCAACATAAAACATAGAGGTTTTGGAAAATCTGTATTTTGTGTTCAAGAGATATCATAACTTTTTCTTACTTTCATAATTTACAAGTCATTAAGAATACATTCTTACATATATTTATAGTGGCGGCTTGGAAAAAGGCAAAGATCCTTTAAGAAATTAGGATAACGCTAAAAAGAAGTTTCCATAATATTCAAAAGTTTCCATATTCAGTATATTTGCAACAAATTCATTCCGATATTTATCATTTAGAGTGCAGTCAAGTGGAAAAACAAATTTTTCTATGGTCTGTAAGGGATTTGAACCCTGACCTTGTGATGACTTCATAGGAACTGGAACCAACATGAATGTAGCAGTCTAAAGCCAGGCATTGTCCTCGAGAGTTGAAATAACTGCTCTTGAACAGTTGATGTGTATATGATTAGCTTAGTATATCAGTGCAGACCAATTTAAAGATTCATTCACTCATTCATTCGTTCTTTGAATCCTGTGCATGTGTCAGCTTTGTTTTAGTGAGGCAGGAGGTCCTGACAGAGTTGTCACTGAAGCATCAGTGGTAGCTGATGACAGGATGCCAACTACATGTATCAAGCAGGGGCGGATCTAGAAGGATGGCGTGGGGTGGCAAGTGCCACCCTAAAATGATCCCTTGCCACCCCAAGTGCCACCCCAGTTTTGCATATGACAGTGTTGTTTATTAAAATAAGATAGCATTAACAGTTTGAGCGTAGTTACAGTCAACAGTGAATATAAATGCTAAAACTGAATATATTGCATAGTGTTCCCCCCCTCCACCATTAACAAATGGTTCAGCCCATAGCAGAGCCAGAGGCGGATCTAGAAGGGTGGCATGGGGTGGCAAGTGCCACCCTAAAATGATCCCTTGCCACCCCAAGTGCCACCCCAGTTTTGCAAATGACAGTGTTGTTTATTAAAATAAGATAGCATTAACAGTTTTGAGCGTAGTTACAGTCAACAGTGAATATAAATGCTAAAACTGAATATATTAAACCATATATTAAACCACATTAAACTCATGGACTGAACATACACACCCCCACAACCACCTACACACACACACAATGGACAACTGTACCCTCAAACACACAATAATAACATGGACTGAACCACCACTCACAACCACTAGCACTAGCACTTTATATAGCCTCTGTAGAAATTATCCACATATCTCACTTATCTTAACTGCACTACTGTATAGTTCTGTGTAAATAATCATTCTGTACATACGATAATTTTTAATCCTACAACTGTTCATAACTTGCATAGTTCACATTTCTGTATAACTGTATATCTCATATTTCTGTATAGCTTTTTATTTCATATTCTGTATAGTTTTTCATATTTATATCCTGTTCATAGCCTGTACATAGCTTGTACTCACTACAGCCTGTACATACTTATAGTTATAGAATATTCATAACATACTTCATACCGTGTACATTCAGTGTTGGGAAGGTTACTTTTAAAATGTATTCCACTACAGAATACTGAATACATGCCCCAAAATGTATTCTGTAACGATTCCGTTGTTACTCAATGAGAGTAACGTATTCTGAATACTTTGGAATACTTAATATATTATCATGCTGTTTACAACTACATGAATGTCCTATTGCTGTGATTTATTACTGTTACTGAAGGTCCGCGGCTCCTAAACGTAGTAAAGGGACCTCTGGCTAATACGTCGGGTTCGTGGTCGGGCTGGTAGCTAAAAACTAGCTTTACTTTGTTGTCTGGGTCAACTTTGCTTATGGAGACAGAGAGAGGCGTTGAAAGGCTGCTCCAACGGAACTTATTTTTCCGGAGGAAAACACGAACACAGTGTACAGTTGAGTCTTAATAGCTTACTTACAGCTGGGCTCGTCAGGCACTCTTCTTGGCTGCTGTGGTTATTATTATATTTACATGCTTCCAGCTCCCGTTTTTGCTCCGTGACAGCTCGGACTTTTCCTTTCTCTCCTCCCTCCTCGCTCACAGACACATAACGGGTATGGTAGTCCATTCTCCCTGCAGCACGGACTACACTGCCCATCAGGCTACATGCTTTAGAGCTATGCCTGTAGCATTCTGTCTATTAGCTTAGCACAACAACAACAACAAAAAGCGCTCTCTCACCCAGGAAACACGAGAGAGAGAGCGTCACCCTGTAACCATGGCAACCGTAATGCTCCCGCCTGGAACAACAGAACGTAGCTGTCAAACAAACCCAAACAGTCCGGACCCGCGACAATATGAAACAGGAAAAAGTACCGTGTATTCCATTTATTTCAACAAAGTAACTGTATTCTGAATACCACCTTTTTAAACGGTAACTGTAACGGAATACAGTTACTCATATTTTGTATTCTGAATACGTAACGGCGGTACATGTATTCCGTTACTCCCCAACACTGTGTACATTATAACATACCATAATAGACCCATTTCTGTAATATACTTACATATCTATATTATTGGTAATATATATTGTAATATATCTATATCATGGCTAAAGCACTTCTGGATGGATGCAAACTGCATTTCGTTGCCCTGTACCTGTGACATGTGCAATGACAATAAAGTTGAATTCTATTCTATTCTATTCTATTCTATTCTATTCTATTCTATATTGCATAGTGTTCCCCCCCTCCACCATTAACAAATGGTTCAGCCCATAGCAGGACCGGCTTTCTTCTTGTTTTCAGTAGCGAGCAATGTTTATGATTGTGCCAGAGCACATTTTAAACAATACCATGGGAATTTCGGATTTTACACAGGTGGTTGGATGTTACACTCTGGAAATGGAATGAAGGTGAGTGTTATTAACTCTCTGTGGTCCACGGACACGCTGCACCTCCAAATCACATGACTGATGTAAGCTGACATAGCAACAAGCTGCAGCCACGCCGTCTCTATTTCAGCCCATATTGAAAGTTCGGACTTCAATGTTTTTACATTTTAATTACAGGCCAGTAAATCCAGAGTTATGATAATATATATAAGCCACGCTTTTTTCTAAATACTGTTGTCACGTTTTTGTGTGTGTGTGTTTTAAGCGTTTTCTAAGAAAAGCGCGAAAACAGTAAAGAAAGGAAAAAAAGCCACCTCTTTCCTATCGGTGGAAAAATGCACCATGTCGACCAATTAAAAAAAAAGTCAACTTGTGGGATTTGGTTGTTTAGGAAGAGGGGAGAGTTTTGGGAGTGAGGGTAACGGCAGCGAGACAGAGCGAGCGAGTGAGAGAGAGAGAGAGAGAGTTTTTAGATGTGGGAGATTTGTGACGTTTAGTGTGGAGTGTATACTTAGTGTTGTGTTGTCTTGTGTAGCTGTTCTGTTGTGTAGTCGTTTTGTTTTGTGTGTCAGTGAGGGCACTAATGAACACAAAGGCACATTTGCAACGTAAACAGTGTCACTAAGTAGAAAACCAGCGGAGTGATACACCTCCTGTTGTCAGGCCTGCAGATTTATCCCTGTGCTGTTCTCCTCTGTCTTTTGGTGAACAAACATTTTTTTACTGGCACACATCATTTGTGGCTCATCTTATTGCGACACCTGATTGTTCTCTCACTTTAGTTTTAGTAATATTTTTAAATGGCTGTGCAAAATGAAAAAAACGGCAGGTGTATTGGCTGCATTTTTAGATAAATAGTTGTATATGTTTACAAAATGTATAATTATATTTGCATTTCAAGTTATAAAAATTTACTCAACATGTCTGTTTTTTTTACAGTAAAAAAATACTACTAGGATTTTAAGTTCTTTGTGTGATTTCAGATCAGTAATACTAATGCAGTATGTCAGTGAAAAAAACAACTAAATTCAGTTGAGCTTAAAAGAATGATACCAAACAAGGCAAGGGGGAAAAATAAAATGAAGGTGAGGGTGAAATACAAACGTAAACTCAAAAAGGGTCAAAAATGGCCGGTTGTATTTCAGACCTCAGTGGGTTAATCCAACAAATCATGAAAAATTAGGTTTAAATTTTTGTTCATGACAGTGCAGATTTCTGACATTTTGTGCAATTTAAGCATCTAACAATGTGATTGTTTTCTAACAAAAAACAGTGTGAAACTTAAGTTAGACTTGTGTTTGTAAATGAACCGCCCCATGTTGTGTAGCTTTCTGGATTTTGTACTTATTGGGCTACATATTTATTTATTTATCATACAGGCTATACAGTACATAACATCATAACTCACATGTTTTATGTAACTAAAGTGTGTAATTATGTGGGCTACAGACAATAATTAAGGTATAGACTATATTTATATGAAAAACATGTATACTTACTGCATTTGAATCACTTTAACCATATATAACCACCTGCATATGTGTTTGGAAAAAAAATGCTTTGATTTTGCCACCCCATTTGATTTCTTTGCCACCCTCATGCCACCCTAAGAAAATTTCTCTAGATCCGCCCCTGGTATCAAGACCACCCTGCAGTGTATACAATAGGGCTAAAGCTGGGCTATGGTGAGTATGTGATAATGAGGGTAACACCACCTGGGTCTGGGCGCAGTTTCCCCCTCCAGGGGCAAGGGTACCTAGACCCAGGGCTTAGAGTACGCTTGGGGAGTGTGATTGTGTGTACAGTGTCTCTCTATGTCTGTCTCCACGTTGGGTGAGTGTTGAGTAATTGTATATGAGAGCATGAGGGTGGGAATAGATGTTTGTATCTGTGTGTGCCTGTTTGTCTGTGTCTATATGTCAGGTTGGGTATCAGACCCCACCTCTCTGGGGACATCTCAGGCCCTCCAAGGTTTGAGGCCCATCTCCCCACCACTTCCCCTGCCGGTGGCAGACGCCCTCAGACATCGGTGCGTTGGTGGTTCTTTGTGTCCGGGTGGGCGCCCAGGTACCCACCGCTCACTCCTTGGCGGCTGCTTATCGGGGCCTGGAGCCTGGGGCTCGCTCGGGCCACTCGGGGATGGGGTGCCCTTGGCCTCTCGGCCCGGGCTCGGTCACTCAGGCACAGCTGGCTGCCGGCGGAGCTCACGGGCACGTCACTGCAGCCCCCCCCCGGCTTCTGCTCCGTGGCTGCTGAGTGACCCCTCATCTGGGACTCTCCTCAGCTCTTTCTGGGATAGTGGCGCGGCTGCCCCTCTGTTGGTCTTCCTTGGTCTCTTGTGTTCTGGGGGCCTCTGGATGTCTGGAGTTTGATCTCCTCCATACCTGCTTCATGCCCTGGAGGACGGGGCAGTGGCCCCCACACCCTCTAGCAGATCATTACATGAAGGAACCTTTTAAAAAAACAAGCGTCCATGCTCACAGGTGCACACACGGGTGATCACACACACAAACTACACCCTTTTTGGCTCCTACCTCAAAGCACACTGTGCGCTGTCGATCTTACGTGCTGCACAATAATGTTTAATATTTAGTATTTACTGTCATATTCCCATATATCATTGTGATGTTGTTTATTACTCTCGTTTTCTTCTGCTTGCTTTCTTTTTCTTTCTCAACAGGTGATCCAGGTGATCGATATATGTATTTTTGTCTGCTTATTCTGTTGGTTTTTGTTTTTGCCCTTTTCCCCGTCCCTCTTCTCAGCTGTTTTTCTTTCCTCTTTCTTTCTCCCTTTCTTTCCACCAGTCAAGTCTGTCCCGTATTCAGCAAGTGAAAATAAAATAAACAATAAAAGGTGAATCAAATGGACCATTACGGCAAGGCTGGGATGGTCCATTTGGTAAAGTAAATCCGTTGGGCATCTTTCTTCGTCTTTAGACAATAATTCTGATGGCAAAAGAACCAAACGGGACAGGTTAAAAAAAAAAAAAAAAAAAAAAAAAAGAGTATGTGATAATGAGAGAAGGGTTTAATTTACCCATATCACTCAAACACTTAACCCTGCTATCATACTGGAGGACTAAAGTGAAAGCCAATTTGCACGCAGTGACATGTCACACCTTTCTCTCTGCTGTGTGCAAAAGACAAAGTAACTTCAAGGTTTGGTTTCAGAATGACAGTTTTAATAATGCTTACAAATTAGTCACCCAAAAGTTAGACTTTCACAAAAGTAAGCACTGACTAAAACTACTAATTAGACATCTTAGACCATAGGCTAACTCAAGCTTAAGAGTGATGTTACCAGCAGTCATTAATGCTTGCTTAACATGGAAATCATGGTTTGTATAGTCAACAGAACAAATTCACAGCAGTGACTACATAATTTGTGTTTGCCCACAGAAACCATTCAAGTAACACAAGTACTGAACCTGGTGACATTAGCTGGGGTGATGTTACTTTGGGCTGGGCTACTTTGAAGATGGGGAGCAGGTCTGTTACCGCTTGCAGACAGTTGCTGTCTTTAAAGTTATTGTGGTGCGTCAATGCAGTGCTAAAATAGCAATAACGCAGCCAGTTTCAGCTAAATGGCGTCAAGTTCAGCAATTACATTCTATCTGTTTGTGATAATATGGTGATTAACGGTAATAATTCAGTGAAAATTCCCTGCTCAAAAAAGGCCCAAATTCCTGACTTTAACTAATTTAATTAAATGTTAATTTTCCATGTAAAAAAGTGCAATGTAAAATCTGGTCAAAAGAAATTTACATGATCGATCTTTACACACCTGCACGCGCACGCACCATCAGCACATCTACGACAGCCTCACAGTGCACTCAGACATATAGGAAACGCGCGCACGCACATACACACACACACACACACACACACACAAGTGCGTAAACGCTTGCTGGAGTTAATATCCACACACACATAATCAGACAACACCAAGCACCACTGTCGTCTACATATTGCACCCCAGTGTAACCTCGTGCACTTTTTTTACACTCGACTTATGTCTGTCTTTTTTTCTCTTTCATTTGAGCATCACATGTAGCGTGCAACATTAGCTATACACACACAACTATGAGCACACTCAGGTTTGTCACCTGGAACATCAGCATCTGTTCTCTGTGAAGCAGGGAAAGCTGTGATGAGAGGTAAAATAATTTCATTCTCATCAGATAAAAAGAAAAGAGTAAACAAATGTATTCAGGAATTAGAAGAAATCATCAAGTCCTTAGAAGAAGTCTGTCTTCTGCCAGGGACAGGAAATGCTGAACAAAACACGTAAAGCAAATCTAGAATTAAATAAAATTATTAACAAAAAAAAATTTAATATGAAATCTTTGTTTGCAAATATTTTAACATGGTAATAAGTCAGGCTGATCTTAAGTCAACCAGTTAAAAATAAAGAAAGAAAAAAACGACCATATGTGCCGTTAACGACTTATCTGGGAACACAGTATATGACCCTAAAAGAATAAATAACACCTTCAGAGACTTTTACAAGACTTCATATTCACTCATCTAACCCCATCTAATGACAAAAATGATCAGTTTCTTAATGTTTCTTGACATAAACCTTCTGAAATTTACCCAATAATAAGGCTCCAGGTCCAGATGGATTTCAAGCAGATTTCTACAAAGAATTCTGGACAATTCTGGCACCAGTATTCCACGGAATGTTGCAGGAAATCAAGGAAAATGGCCGACTACCACTAAATATGAATTCTACCAAAATTAGTCTCCTGCTAAAACCAGGAAGACCCTGTATTTCCTACCAGCTATCGTCCAATATCACTTAAAATAATCTGCAAAGCTCTCTCAAAAAGATTAGTGAAGATAACCCCCCTTTTAATACATCCTGACCAAACTGGTTTCATAAAATCATCCTCCAGTAAAATTATAATTCATGTTGGCAGTAATGACACTCAGTTACGTCACTCGGAGGTCACTAAATTTAATGTCTTTAATGTCGGACTGTAGACTTCATCACAGTAAATGGCTTTCTGAAAGCACTGTAACTAAGTTTAAGAATATAACCCATCCACTGTTATTATCTTCAATGCCCTGTACCAACACAGAGCAGCTACCTGAACGCTACTCCAACAGAGGTCGATTATCTTGTTAATAATTTTACCTCCTCACTACAAATGACTCTGGATACCGTAGCTCCTGTGAAAAATAGAGCCTCAAACCAGAAGTACTTGACTCCGTGGTGTGGTATAATTCTCAAACACGTAGCCTAAAGCAGATAACTCGTAAGCTGGAGAGGAAATGGCGTGTCACAAATTCAGAAGATCATCATTTAGCCTGGAGAAATAGTTTGCTGCTTTATAAGAAAGCCCTCCGCAAAGCCAGAACATCTTACTATTCGTCACTGATTGAAGAAAATAAGAAGGTTTCTCTTCAGCACTGTAGCCAGGCTGACAAAAAGTCAGAGCACTGTTGAGCCAACCATTCTTTCAACATTAACTAGTAATGACTTCATGAACTTCTTCAAAAATACAATTTTAACCATTAGAGAAAAAATGACCTCATAATCATCTCACAGATGTAATATTATCTACAGCTACTTTCAGTACCATTGATATTCATTTAGAGTCTTTTTCTCCAATTGATCTTTCTGTGTTAACTTCAGTAATGACTTCCTCCAAACCATCAACGTGTCTTTTAGACCCCATTCCTACAAAACTGCTCAAAGAAGTCCTTCCATTAATTAATGCTTCAATCTTAAATATGATAAACCTATCTCTAATAATCGGCTATGTACCTTCAAGGTGGCAGTAGTTAAAATGTCTTGACCCAGCACCCTTTAGCTAATTACAGAATAGACTTTATTCCGTTTGATAGATTAGTTAAACAATATGGATTTGATAGATTAGTTAAACAATATGGATTATCAAGAATGTGGGTTTTCCGGTAGAATATCAACAAATTAAATCTATTTGCCACTAAATGTGCGAAATTTGAATGGTTGTTTGTCCCTGTGTGTTGGCCCTGCGACAGACTGGCGGCCTGTCCAATCCATTAAAAGCTTACAAAAACAAGAAAATGGGTATTTTTAGAATATCAACAAATTAAATCTATTTTAAAAACGAAATTTAAGCCTAATCCATTAAAATTACAAAAAACAAGAAAATGTGGTACAATTCCTTAATCTCAACACCCCAAAACTGTCTAAAATATACAGGACACTCTCCAAAATAGATGAATCAATATCCCTTCCTATTGCAAAATAGGAGTCGGATCTATCAGTCAGTTTGGACCAAACTTCTGGTCTCAGATATGTTTGAAACCTTTAAATTGATTAGAATTCCCTAGAAGTCGGAGTTTTTCCCCACTTTTTTCAGCATCTGTCAGATCTGGAGTTTATAAATTAAAGAGCAATACTTGCAAACCTTGACTGAGAATGATTACATGCTTCCCTTAGGCAGTATCATTAGAAGACATAGCATACATTTTCACTGCTATGCAGATGACACCCAACTCTATCTATCCATGAAGCCAGATAACACACACCAATTAGTTAAACTGCAGGAATGTCTTAGAGACATAAAGACCTGGATGGCCGCTAACTTTCTGCTTCTTAATTCAGATCAAACTGAGGTTATTGTACTCGGCCCTGAAAATCTTAGAAATATGGTATCTAAGCAGATTCTTACTCTGGATGGCATTACCTTGGCCTCCAGTAACGCTGTGAGGAACCTTGGAGTCATTTTTGACCAAGACATGTCCTTCATTGCACATATTAAACAAATATGTAGGACTGCTGTCTTCCATTTGCCCAACATCTCTAAAATTAGAAATATCTTGTGTCAGAGTGATGCTGAAAAACTAGTTCATGCATTTATTACTTCCAGGCTGGACTACTGTAATTCATTATTATCAGGATGTCCTAAAATCTCCCTGAAAAGCCTTCAATGAATCCAAAATGCTGCAGCAAGAGTACTGACAGGGACTAGAAAGAGAGAGCATGTTTCTCCTGTATTGGCTTCCCTTCATTGGCTCCCTGTTTGTAAAGGTCCAGTTTTGTTTATTGATCTAAGCCTGAACAGCTACTTGTAGTGTCCAGTAGAGGGCTCTGTCGCTTAGTTAGCGGCAAGCTTCACTTCCAACTCAGACCGGTTTTGTGGCGCACATGTGCCAGTAGGCAGCTCTCGATGAAGCGTGAAGCAGCGTGATACCGGACTCTAGCGAAAATTACAATTTGCAGCCCTTGGAATGCAGAGCGAGGTACATGTTTTAAGTTGTATTTGATTGCTTAGTTGATATTTTGTTGTATTTTCTGCTTTATTTGAGTTCATATTTGTAATAAGCGTCTAAGAAAATGTATTTTGTGTTTCTGTTTAGTTTTCACGGTGCATTGGCGTACCTCAGCACTGTTTGATTCTGAATGAATCTCAAAGTTAAAAATTACTGCACCTGTCAAGGCTCTCTCTATTTCTTCCTTGGTCCGGGGGACTGCTACAGTGAAAACTCGATCGCTGAGTGAAGGCTACTTGCTAGCTCCCATGCCAGATGAGTGCAGCCCGTGCCTGTCGAGCTGGGTCCGTGTGTCAGCTGTGAGAGATTTCTACACCAGTCAAGATCATCATTGCTTTGTCGCCTACCTCCACTTTGAACTCTGATGGTCATTTTACAAAGGTGCAGGTATTATGCCCATTAAGGACTTTGCTGATAACAAAGTTAAAATGTCTGCACACTAATTCAGAGTTACTTGCCTTAAATATTTTTGTGGTTTACAGCTTTAAAGGTGTACTGCATTGCACTAAGTAATCACAGTCTTTAAATTGTATGGGTTTATTCTTCTTGAAAGTAACGTTATGGTATATCAGCAGTATTTACAGTTACATTTGTCTAATATGTGGGTGCTAATCTGTTTATTTATGTGATGTAAACGTCTGATGTGAGCATTGTTTCCAGAAAGTTAAAGTAATACTCACGTAAGTTTAAGTCCAGACGTTATCGCATAGAGCAACATACACATTACAGTAACAACATGTTGAACCCTGCTGAAGAAGCCGACGACTCAGAGCAACAAGGAGTAAGATCCAGCAATCGTGAAAGGCATTTAACTGAAAAAGGTAAAGAAATGCAGGAATATGAGGCAAAGAAAAATGAGAAGGCATTTAACAAAGCTTATGACGCTTGGAAGAAGGCAGCTAAAGAAATCAGAACAAATCTGAAAACTTTCTGCTCACCTGAAGAACTAAACAATGCCAGTCATGACATAAGAGACAAGCACGCTGTAGTACAACAGCATTATGAACCCATTCGCCGCAGCCAATCCATGACGCCAGACATTCTTAAGCGAATGGATGCTTGTGCAGTGCTTACAACTGACATTTGTGAAGTTATTGCTAAACGACAGGAAAATATCAATCAGCTCTTTAACGATCGCCTTGAAAAGGAAAGAGTTCGAGTGATGTTAAACAAGAGGGACCATGGTTCTGTGTTTGGTGATACAAAAACTGAAACGTCATTCCCAGAGGGTTCAGTCGCACGCTCAAAGGCAAATTCTACTGGCAGTCGTGAGGCGGAAGCAGCCAAAGTTTGGCTGAACTTGCAGCCAAAGTGGAACAAGCAAAGGCCACACAAGAAATATTGGCACAGGAAACCAAGATCAGCCAAATGGAAAATGAGTGGAAAATAAAGGAAGTGGAAACAAAGGCAAAGTTGGAGGAGGAAAAGACTAAACTTCAACAGTTAAAGGCAGACAGTGAAGTGAAAGTAGCAGCTGCACGAGTAAGAGCCCTTAGCGCTCAAAATGACATTGAAAGCCATGATCAAGTGTCCTGCTACAACTTAGAAAATTCCGCAAATCTCCCCAACAGTGCACCACGGCTCTCTTTAAATCCACGAGCACCGACATTTAGACCTCACAATACTACTCCAGAACAAGAAGAACTTAGCTTAGTTCAAGCCCTTGCCAGCTCTCTTACCCTAAACAGGCTTCCTGTACCTGAGCCCACCATCTTTAGTGGCGACCCCCTAAAGTTTATGGATTGGAAGGTATCCTTTATGGCAGTAATTGGTGACAAACCTTTACCTGTGTGTGAGAAAATGTTGTATCTAAAGAGCTATCTTGCAGGTGAAGCACGAAAGGCAGTAGAGGGATATTTCTTCCGCAACAGTGAGCAGGCATACGCAGGCATTTGGAGCGTTTCTAGAGGAAAGGTATGGCAGCCCATTTGTTATCCAAAGAGCCTTTAGGGCTAAACTCACAAAATGGCCTAAAATAGCTGCCAATGATCCTATAGCGCTGAGGGAGTTTGCAGATTTTCTCCAAAGCTGTGCAGAGGCAATCCCTCAAGTCAAAGGCCTAGATATCCTTAATGATTGTGAGGAAAATCACAAGCTTCTAAGAAAACTGCCTGAGTGGATAGTGCAGAGATGGAGCCGCATTGTGGTGGAGGAGCTAGACAAAAGCCAAGACTACCCCAACTTCGCTCGCTTTACAAAGTTCATACAAAACGAAGCTAAAGTAGTTTGCAATCCTGTTGCCTCACCATTCCTAATGAGCGAAAGGGCATCAGAAGAGCGGCACGTTAAAAGAGCGAAGGCACTCAGTACTACCATCCAACCAAAATCTCCACCAATCCCAGTATCCACTTCTAGACCTAAACCCCCATGTTTGTTTTGCAAAGAAGAATCGCACGGCATAGCTAAGTCTCCTGCTTTTGCAGCGAAAACTAGTGATGACAAGAAAGTTTTCATTCAGGAAAATCATCTCTGCTTTGGGTGTTTGAGAAGGGGTCATGTAACCAAAGAATGCAGAGGACGTCACTCCTGTAGTAAGTGTGGTCGGCGTCATCCCACCTGTCTACACACAGAAAGAGTGAATGAACCTAAAGAAAGGAAAACTGAGGATTCTAAATCCCCAGATGAAGATGCAAACAAGGAAGTGCATAATGTTATGACTCATGTACTAATAAGGAAAACATCTTCCACATCCAGCATAGTACCAGTATTTGTGTCAGTTGCATCTGAGCCTGAGAAAGAAATACTTACATATGCCCTGCTTGACACCCAGAGTGACTCATCCTTTATTTTAGAGGATTTGGCATTAGAACTAAATGTAGACACCCAACCAGTGCAGTTAAAGCTTAGTACCATGACTTCCGTCGACACAGTTGTTGCAAGTAAACTTGCCAACAACTTACAGGTGCATGGGTTTGACTCTGAGACTCGTGTCCAAATAGAACAAGCCTACTCTCGTGACTTTATCCCAGTTGACAAGTCTCATATCCCTACCAAGGAAACTGCACTACAGTGGCCACACCTTGAAGGCTTAGCTGACAAGTTACAGCCATTGCAGAACTGTAAAGTAGGTCTATTGATTGGTTATGACTGCCCATCAGCACTAGCCCCAGTAGAGATCGTCACAGGCAAAATAAATGAACCTTTCGCACAAAGAACCCTACTAGGATGGAGTATTATTGGTTCTGGTAATCCCCACCTAGACAGAGAAGGTAACCAGAGTTATGTGCACAGGATCACAGTCAAAGAAATGCCCATACCATCAGCCACAGATGTACTCAAAGTCCTAGAGACTGACTTTAATGAGAGAAACTATGAGGATAAGTATGTATCACAGGATGATGTTTGCTTCATACAAATCCTCAGTGATACAATAAAACAAAGACCAGATGTACACTATGAGATGCCGCTTCCCTTCAAGGGCAATGATCCGCCAACTCTTCCCAACAACAAGAAGCTAGCCACAGTCCGACTGCAACACCTGAAGAAAAGGCTAAAGGCTGATAAACAGTATTATGAACATTTAGGGCTGTGCGATATGACCAAAATCTCATATCCCGATATTAAGACATCTATCGTCCGATAACGATATAAATCACAAAAATGTAACATTTTCTGTAAATTCTGTGAATGTCGGGCAGCTTGACTTGAGTGAAGTGTTTCCAGCTGGGCGTCGCGTACCTGGAGTCGAGTGTTTTAACTGATGCATGAAACGATACATTTTTAGACATAGGTTATAACGGCCGCCGTTTTCTTTGTGAGTATTTATTACACGGCGTGCTGCGGGGAAAAGCCTGTTCTAACGTTTGAGTCTAAGGTTTATTTTTTAGCACCTGACGGCTCTTTTTTGCTTCTCATCCGTAAATACTCTGCATCTTTCACGTGATTCAGTTTATTTTGAAAAGTCTCAACAGGATCTTGAGCTTTATTGTGAAAGGTTTATGTGGAAAATAAACAAGCGAACACGAGGTGGTTTTA
This sequence comes from Oreochromis aureus, assembly GCF_013358895.1. Lineage (NCBI taxonomy): Eukaryota > Metazoa > Chordata > Actinopteri > Cichliformes > Cichlidae > Oreochromis > Oreochromis aureus. The sequence continues at coordinate 3,391,500 of NC_052959.1, forward strand.
CCGTCGTTGTTGCTAACGACAACGCATAAACACAAACGCTTGTCCGTCTGTAGTGTGGTTATATTAAATATAAGAGAAAGAGAGAACTTTAGGAAATTAATATAGCCACTACAGTGACCATCAAAACGATGAAAAAATATTGCCATAAACAGTTTATTTTGCGACACCACGAAACAAACGATAGCGTAAAATGAAACGATAGACGTTTTTATATTGTCATCCGATATATATCGTTATATCGAACAGCCCTATGAACATTACTGTTCCTTTATGAGAGACATTATCAGCAGTGGTGATGCAGAATTAGCCCCTCCTTTGTCTGATGGCGAGACTGCATGGTACATCCCACACCATGGGGTGTATCACCCGAAAAAACCAGCCAAGCTAAGAGTCGTCTTTGACTGTTCAGCAAAATTTCTTGGTGTCTCATTAAACGACACTCTTCTCACAGGTCCAGATATGATCAACTCATTGGTGGGGGTACTCTGTCGTTTCAGAAAGGAAAATGTAGCCATAATTGTTATGGCTAAGGCAAGAGTCGTACCTACCAAGGTCACAAGTATCCCACGATTAGAACTCTCAGCCGCAGTCACATCAGCCAGAATGAGCAGCATGCTAAAAGCAGAGCTTCAGATGTGCATTAATGAAGAGTTCTTTTGGACTGACTCCCAAGTAGTCTTAGCCTATATTAACAATGAGGCGCGACGGTTCCACGTCTTTGTTGCTAACCGTGTTCAGTTAATTAGGCAAACTACAGATCCCAAACAGTGGCACTACATTGACACAGCTCAGAATCCTGCAGATTACGCCTCTAGAGGGCTCAGTGCATCAGAGATCATGTCAACATGTTGGTTGTCTGGTCCAAAGTTTCTGTGGGAACATGACATTTCATATGCACCCAGCCCCTCAGATGTGCTGTTAGTTGGGGATCCAGAAGTCAAAGTAGTCAAAGCTCTCACAACTCAAACAAGTGAACAAGACAATAACTCAGCTGTTTGTCAAGGTTTTCAAGCTGGTCAATGCTCCTTAAAGTGGTTGCAAGGATAAAAACACTGAGATCCAGCAAAGCTCAGTATGGAAACTTTGTAACAGTAGACGAACGGGAAACAGCTGCTGACACAATAATAAAGCTCCTTCAGCAGCAGGCCTTTTCTCAAGAGATGGAAGTGTTGAAGGTGGGAGATAACCTTCCGAGTTCAAGTCCCCTCTTTAGAGTAGATCCAGTACTAGATCAAGGACTTCTCCGTGTTGGAGGAAGACTGAAGAAGTCAACACTCTGTCAGGGAGTTAAGCACCCCATCATCCTCCCGAAAGACCATCACATTACAAAGTTGATCATTGCTCATTTTCATGCGCAGATTTGTCATCAAGGTAGAAGCCAAACTCTCATGGAAATCAGATCAAACGGATTTTGGGTGATTGGTGGGAGCAGGGAAGTTGCAAAACTTGTAACCAAATGTGTTCAATGTCGAAAACTAAGACGTTCACCAGAAGAACAACGCATGTCTGAACTTCCAAAGGAACGAGTTGAAATCTCAGATCCTTTCATGTATTGTGGAATGGACTGTTTCGGACCATTTGTCACAAAACAAGGTCGCAAAGTGTCACGGGTTGCTTAGAGGATCCACTCGCAGGACTCCTGGGTAGCGTTCACACAGAGATAGTTTATTACAAATCTTCACCGAGTGTATGTATAGACAGTGCGGGGTTAGTGCTATATACAAGACGTGAGGGGCAGGGGTCCAGGGCTCCAGGGAAAACGGGGAAACCACACTCGCGCTCCAAACAGCCTCTCTCCTCTCCACTAGCGACCTGTCACTCCTTCCACACACCACACGGGGAAACACGGGAACGGGTCCGGGGAATCTAGGAACAAAGGAACACGTTAAGTCTCAGAGACAGAGGCACGGGAAACTTGAGCTGGGTGTGTACTGACAGAAGCCTTCACAACAATCCAGCGTTGAACAGCTGATCTCCTCCTTCTGATATACCAGCTGGTCTGATGAAGCCCAGGTGTGCACAATCCGAGAAGGCGTGGACCAAGGGCGTGAACCCGCCATGAGTTCCGCCCTGGCAAAACAGGGGAGAGAGAGGAAAAAGAGGAGAGAAGGGGGGCTAGGAGTGGAGTGATGCTGTTCAGCACCTTGCCGATCCCGCAGGCCGTGACACAAAGAGCATAAAAGATACGGACTCCTCTTTACATGTCTTTCCTCACGTGCAGTCCACATTGAGATGCTTGAGGATCTTTCTACTGACTCTTTCATCAACACTCTGAGATGTTTCATCAGCTTAAGAGGAGCTGTTTGTAAGTTGTACAGTGACCAGGGTACAAACTTTATTGGAGCCAAAAATGAGCTAAGGGAGTCTCTTAAACAATGTGACACAGATGCCTTAGGAGCATTCCTTGCCAATAAACAGTGTGAGTTCGTCTTCAATGCCCCATCTGCTAGCCACGCCGGAGGTGTGTGGGAATGACAGATTCGAACCATCCGCAATTTTCTCAATGCCACCATTGCTCAATGCCAAGGCAGGCTGGATGACAGCTCTCTAAGAACTCTATTCTATGAGGCGATGTTTATCGTTAATGGCCGACCACTGAGCGTCGATGGAATCAATGATCCTAAATCTCCTGAACCTCTAACTCCAAATCACCTCATATTGATGAAATCAAAGGTTGCACTGCCTCCACCAGGAAAGTTTGTGAAAGAGGACTTATATGCAAGGAAACGTTGGTTTAGAGTCCAGTATCTCACTGAGCAGTTTTGGAGTAAATAGAAAAGAGAGTACCTTCTGAACATATCTACGAGACAGAAATGGCACGTACCACGTCGAAATCTTAAGGTCAATGACATAGTCATTATCAAAGATGACATGCTTCCCAGAAATCAGTGGCAACTGGCTCGAGTGGTTGAAGCACCAGAAGAAGATGACGGTTTGGTCCGCAGAGTCAAGCTTCAAGTTGGTGATCGAAGCTTAACAAAGAAGCAGGGTACAGCACACAAACCTCACATAGTTGAGCGACCTGTTCAAAAGCTTGTAGTTCTATTAGAAAATAACTAATTGATGTTTCAATCAATACTATCACATCAGGCGTATTTTTGCGAAGGTTTATTGATGATGTGCTTGAAATTGTGTTCGGTCTTGTAGTAATGTCCATATGTTAAGTCTGGAAATGATGTATAGAATGTTGTTTGTTATACATGATTTGGTGGGAGTGTAAAGGTCCAGTTTTGTTTATTGATCTAAGCCTGAACAGCTACTCGTAGTGTCCAGTAGAGGGCTCTGTCGCTTAGTTAGCGGCAAGCTTCACTTCCAACTCAGACCGGTTTTGTGGCGCACATGTGCCAGTAGGCAGCTCTCGATGAAGCGTGAAGCAGCGTGATACCGGACTCTAGCGAAAATTACAATTTGCAGCCCTTGGAATGCGGAGCGAGGTACATGTTTTAAGTTGTATTTGATTGCTTAGTTGATATTTTGTTGTATTTTCTGCTTTATTTGAGTTCATATTTGTAATAAGCGTCTAAGAAAATGTATTTTGTGTTTCTGTTTAGTTTTCACGGTGCATTGGCGTACCTCAGCACTGTTAGATTCTGAATGAATCTCAAAGTAAAAATTACTGCACCCGTCGACGCTCTCTCTATTTCTTCCTTGGTCCGGCGGACTGCTAAACTGTTAAATCCAGAATTGAATTCAAAATCCTGCTCCTCACATACAAGGTCTTAAATAATTCAATTCAATTCAATTTAATTCAATTTTATTTATATAGCGCCAAATCACAACAACAGTCGCCTCAAGGCGCTTTATAATCAGGCCCCATCTTATCTTAATGACCTTGTAGTATAGACCTTGTATAACCCTATTAGAGCACTTCGCTCTCGCACTGCAGGCCTACTTGTTGTTCCTAGAGTATTTAAAAGTAGAATGGGAGGCAGAGCCTTCAGTTTTCAGGCCCCTCTTCTGTGAAACCAGCTTCTGGTTTGGATTCAGGAGACAGACACTATCTCTACTTTTAAGATTAGACTTCAGACTTTCCAGTTTGCTAAAGCATATAGTTAGGGCTGGATCAGGTGACCCTGAATCCTCCCTTAGTTATGCTGCAATAGATGTAGGCTGCCGGGGGATTCCCATGGTGCATTGAGTTTTTCCTTTCCAGTCACCTTTCTCACTCACTATGTGTTAATAGACCTCTCTTCACTGAATCATATCTGTTATTAATCTCTGGCTCTCTTCCACAGCATGTCTTTATCCTGTTTTCCTTCTCTCATCCCAACCGGTTGCAGCAGATGGCCCCGCCCCTCCCTGAGCCTGGTTCTGCTGGAGGTTTCTTCCTGTTAAAAGGGAGTTTTTCCTTCCCACTGTTGCCAAAGTGCTTGCTCATAGGGGGTCATATGATTGTTGGGTTTTTCTCTGTATCTATTATTGTAGAATCTACTATAGAATATAAAGCACCTTGAGGTGACTGTTGTTGTGATTTGGCACTATATAAATAAAATTGAATTGAATTAAATTGAACTTGCAAACCTTGACTGAGAATGATTACAGTTAGTGTGAGTTGTGCTGTGATTTTTTTGAAAACACATTGACAACTGTTTTGCGACTGAGTTGCCCAAAGCGTGAAGGTGACCAGTGAAATAATTCAATAGAATCACCGGGCATAGACAGATTTATCTTAATCACAAGGAGGTTGCTTCCTATTTTTACTCAATAGTGACTGAATCATAAACTTAAAATGAAAGTCTGTCTTTGTAAAATCCATTTGATCTGTTTGTGGTGATTACAAACAAAGTCTGACTAAAACAGAGGAAGTTTGGGGTGAGTGAATGCAGCTGTGAGAGGCTTTAAATAGACCAACAAATCACTTCAGTGAGGTGTGATGGGTGTAAGAATTTGCTACCAAGAATAGCATCTAATAATACCCTGCCTGAACTGACAGACTCAATATCATTAATACAACCAATACTCTCAGAAATATTCTTTTGTACTTACAATAAGAATGGAACTAAAATCCTTGAGGTGGTGATGCAGTATAGCCTCCTCTGTTAGAATTGGTTTGCATATGGCCAGGTGTTAAAAAAAAGTTTTGAAATTAAACTAAGAAATAGAACATTTCAGGATTGCAGTTTTAAAATTCTAGTGTTCAGAAGGTTATCCCTTGGATGATTTCACTATTACGATCAGTCACAGGTTAATGTTCAAACATCTTTCAGTGTACTCAGACATATTTGAAAATTTTATTTTAATGTAATTTTGCTCATGCTTAAACATTCTAAATATTTTCAAGTTTGAATTTCATATATACAAATGTCATTCTCGCTCCCGCTTTCTCTCTTCACAGTGTAATCATCATCTATAAGGATTCATAATCTACAAATTCTGTGCAGAAGATCTCTGAGACATCTTGTGAGACATAATCAAATCCAACCACATGTAAAATCAAAAGTGGAACTTCCTGTATAATAACTGAAAAAATAAAACTGTTATTAGAACGTGTATTAGAAGCCCATGGCTCCAAGTCGTCTGTCACTTGTTCACCATCAGTGCAAGCTTTGGTTCAGTGAGTCATTCCAAAACACTGACCACTACTGAACCACCAACCTAAATCCAACCTCTTCCCAGAAAAACAACCTCGCCTAGAATCGAAGGGGGTCATTTGATTGCTGGAGTTTAGGCTGTAAATCAATCTCTCTGTGCCCCTTTGATTGGCTTTGTCAAGTCTTTACCTTACAATATAAAGCATGTTTAGTTGACTGCTGTTGTGATTTGGCACTATATGAACTTCTAACTGTTCTCACACAACCTCACAAACCCTTTGAAACAGTTGTATCTGTCAAAACCAGATTCACTCCACATGACATCAAAAAACAGAATGTTCAGGGCTTGGAAAAGCTTTTTAATCCCATGGGGCTGTGTTGGGAATGTAAAAACCAAAAATACAGTATCTATACAGTATCGTGCAAAAGATTTAAGCCGATCTATGACTGATAGTGTTCATTGCATGTTTTTCTATCCAATGTTTTTACTGCATCGGGAGTGTGTTTGGGATCATTGTCAGACTGAAAAATGAAGCCGTTACCAATCGGACGCTTTCCAGGTGGGACTGCAGAGTGGATCAGCTAATAGCTCACTGGAAATCACCTTGAGCTAGGTGCCTTTTGTATGCTTTGAATGATTCATAGGTCAGTGTTCAGCAGCTTAACAACAACAACAACAACAAATAACATTTCTTTGAAAATAGTCTGTTACAATGACTTGACTGAAAAAAAACTAACAAAGCAGTCAAGACCTTCAGACAGCCTGGAAAACTGTTGCTCATGACCAGCTTATAAAATAACAAGAAAATAAGCAAAGTGTTAAAAAAAAACAGGGGGTGGCTCAAGTCTTTAGCAAAGCATGTCTAAAGACTTGAGCCATCTTCAATTTTAATTTACTTAATAGTATCCAATTTCACTTTTTACTCATCCAATATAATTATAAAAGATACAACATGAACAAATATGAGAAAAATGTGAAAGGGCACACTTTCCTGAGTATCTGAAAGTCCGACATATATTAGTCTCATACTATACCAGGTCTGTTTTCAAATTGCCTGTCATTCCATGTAAAAGTACTTGAGCTTAACATGGTTATTGGCTCAAATTTAATCTGAAATTACTTTCCCTTAGATTGTTTTCAGTCGCTGGTATCAACCTTGTGTGCAGAGCTGTGCACTCTGAAGTGCATCAGTTGTAACGAGTCATTATTAACATCATTCGTAACAAGTGCGAACAGTTCTGAGTTGTATTTTAGAAATGACAACTGTGATGTATTTTTAAACTTGCTTTATCATTGTGTCTCATGTGTAACACAAACATGTGTTTAAGAAAACCTGCAAACTGTGCCTAACTGGGTGAAAACTGCATAATGTTTTGCTAAGATTCCATCTGCTCTGTGGGCTGCTGGATGTTGGACTGGTGACATGGAGAAAAGTCCAAGCTATGGAGATGCACTGCCATGGCAAAAATGACTGAGTCATTGTAAACTATAAGTAAATAAGGTGGCAATTTGTGCCTTTCAAGTGTCATTCTGTCCTTTTCGCCCCTTCTGCCCAGGCAGTAAATGGAATCTGGTTTCCATCCATGACCAGTCCCCACTTGGAAGAAGAATTCAGTGCAAGAGATGACAGGAAAAAAGTGTGGCAGAATTAGAGATAGAGAAGCTATGTTTGGGTGAGTCACAGATGAGTTATGCTGCAGAAAGTTCCTGGCAGTGTTCCCAAAAAATCACATTATTTGGACATGAGAGGTGGAGACAAACAAGCAGAGAGGGCAGCCAGACATCATGAGAGCCATGGAGAGCCCTGTCATAAGTGATGAAAATGATGGCGGTTACCAAGTAAGTGTGTGTGTGTGTGTGTTATCAGGTCAGGGTGGTGCCCTTGGCCTTGTAAGGTAGGGTTATCTGGGGTTATATATTTGATTCCTGCTTTGCCTGCAGGTCTACCAGCTACTTTCTCTTCACCTGGCCTCTGTAAGTCTGGTTATACTTTGCATGCTGTTATCATAGTTTATTTTCCCATTGTCTAAACTAGACAGGTTTAAATGTGGTGTTTTAAGATCTCCCAGTCCTATTTAACACTTAGCTAACACTGGACTGGTGTACTTTGTATGGCTGTGGCAGGTTATCTACTAATCTAGAAGTAGATAACTGAGTATGAATGTTAGATGGAAAGCACTTAGATGTGGAAAAAGTACTTGGGTGACTGAGACATGTTGTATTCAGCGCTTTAAGTGCTTAAGTATTGTAGAAAAGCACTTTATAAGATCCAGTCCATTTATATGACCCAAAAGGATGCTGCCAAATCTCATTAAACACTCTTTCTGCAGGTGAATCATCATTTCATACAGTGAAGTCTGAGCTCACTTGTCATCTGAGTTGAACCCACTGGTAAATGATCCTTCTTTAAAGTTTTTTTTATAACAATTTATATTACAGAGTTAATCATATGGCTATATATTTCCATCAGTGGAAATTCTATATATGGTTTGGACAAAGAAAATAAGTTAGATTTTCATTTGCATGAAAATGGAGTGCAGTAAATTTTTAAAGAAAAGAAAGAAAGAGTATCAAGCTCTGAACCAACTCTTTGTATGTATATTAGTGCTGTGATGGGGGATGCAGAGATGTCTGTGTTTGGGGCGGCTGCCCCGTACCTAAGGAAGTCGGAGAAGGAACGTATGGAGGCCTCGACGCGTCCTTTTGACATTAAGAAGGAATGCTTTGTCCCTGATCCAGTGGAAGAGTTTGTGAAGGCAACCATCACCAGCCGAGATGGAGACAAGGTCACTGTAGAGACCCAGAATGGGAAGGTTAGTTGGTTGCTGTTTTTATCATTGTGTTTGCCCTCATTCTTATCACACAGTGAGATCGCAGTTAAGTCAAATATACTCTCACTTAGACTACCTTGCATGCTGTAGTGGTAGGCACAGTCGAATCGATTGCCTGGTCCACTTCATCATTCAGTACACCACTTTGTACCAGAAAACGAAATCTATCAGGTGATTTTGATAAACTGGAGCCACTCCAGTAACCAGGTCAGTTAGAGCAGCACAGGAACCACATTAGATGTGAGTGTATATGAGTGCATGTCTGGGAGAAAGTGATAATCTGAGTGTAAATCTATGAATGATTTAAAGTGTGTGTCCTTAAGTGAGTGTCAGGACAAGTTCAAATGGAAGCCTGTCTACTAGTGCAATTAAAGTCTCCACTCACAGCACAGAGCAGCTGAGTGATGAAGTGAGGTATTGCTGCCATCTGGCAATGACAGCCTGTGGTATGCACTGTAACACTACACAAGTAATGCTGACAATAACAGGGCAGAACAAGCAGGTAACACAGACAACAGGAAGTAAATGTTTGGTTTCATAACCTGAATCATAAAAATGCATTCTATTTTCTTCCTTCCAGACTGTGACTGTCAAAGACTCGCAGATTCTGCAACAAAATCCTCCAAAGTTTGACAAGATTGAAGACATGGCCATGCTGACCTTCCTCCATGAACCAGCGGTGCTGTTTAATCTCAAAGAGCGTTATGCAGCATGGATGATCTATGTGAGTAGTCAGCTAGTCAAAAACAAGGAAAACCTGGTAAAACCTATTTGCAGTCATTTACATCTGGTGCTTTCACTAGATGAGGAGCAGCAAAATGTTCTGAAAAGAACAGGAATGAGATGGCATTGATTAAATCAGACACAGCATGAAACTGAAGAGCTTGGGTGGGTTGCAAAGAGGATAGCAGATGTGTAACAACTGTAGGCAGGTAAGCGTACAGTTGTAAGCGATCGGCTGGGGAAGGTTGGCATGAAGATGACCTATGAACTGTGGTTAAGCTTGATATTAGTGGCTACCAGGAATATTCTGAAGCTTCATTTTTTCTAACTTTGGCAAATATTGTATTCCATTAATTAGGAATGCACTTAAAATGTTAACATAGAAACAAGAGCTTTTCCCCCCAAGCAGTCAGAGCCCTCAACTCACTACCGCCAAAGGACTGATAAACACAAACACTTTTACAAACACCTTACAATACTCACCAAAAGACTCAAAAACAACATAAACTTCCACAAATCTACTACAAACCAGGAACAATTTGTAGTATTTGCTAAATTATACTATATTTGCACATTTTGCATCTTGCACATGTCTTTGTCCTGTCTTGTCTACAATAACCTGACTCATAACTTGAACCTGGTATTCATACCTACTGCACAGTCATTTCACTTTAATGTAATTGCACATGACCACTTCATATTGCCTCTCTCCTGTCTTTGTTTACTGTACATAGATATAGTCAGTAATAGTACCTTTTTATCTCTTAACTTTACCCAAATTTAGTGAGTTATTATTTATTAGTAATTTCTACTCTGATATCTGTTGGAGATATTCTTGTAAATGCATCATGGGGGGCTTGGGGTGAAACGGCATTTCAGTACGCTGTACTGTGTATATTGTTGTATTGACAATAAAGATCTTGAATCTTGAATTTAGACACAACAATGTTCTGGGAGTTACCATCAAATTAGCGGCATGTCCAACGCCTGAAGCATATCCAAACACAAAGTTCTAAATCAGAAATAGAAATGCATTTATGCCTCTGTCAGTGCGCCCCAGGGTGGCTGTGGCTACAATGTAGCTTGCCATCACCGGTGTGTGAATGTGTGTGTGAATGGGTGGATGACTGGATATGTAGAGCGCTTTGGGGTCCTTAGGGACGATTAAAGCGCTGTATAAATACAGGCCATTTACCATTTAACAGCAATGGCTTTCTTTATATTCTCAGACCTACTCTGGGTTGTTCTGTGTGACTGTCAACCCTTACAAATGGCTGCCAGTCTACAATCAGGAGGTGGTTCTTGCCTACAGAGGAAAGAAGAGGAGTGAAGCACCTCCTCATATCTTTTCCATCTCTGACAATGCCTACCAGTACATGCTGGCAGGTACAGATGGATATTAATAGATACAGTTTGGGTTAAGTTTTGTGACATATACTGACATAACCTTTACAAACGTACTTTTTTGCAGACCGTGAAAACCAGTCAATTCTGATCACGTATGTAAAGTCTTGGATACACAACACAACATTAGTCTACAATATGGTGTATTTACATATTGATGAGTGACTTTGCAATTACAGTGGAGAATCTGGTGCAGGAAAGACTGTCAACACAAAGCGAGTAATCCAGTATTTTGCGAGTATTGCGGCTGGAAGCATTAAAAAGGACGCCAATGTCAAGGACAAGGTAAGTAATAAACTCTGTCTTAGGTCCAAGAGCTCATCAATGATGCAAAGTACCTCAAACCCTATGTTATCAGAACATGTTACGCTTTTGAAAATTGTTTTCCAGGGTAACCATGGGAAACAAGTAAAGAAATAGATATTCTAATTCACACTAACCAAAAGAGTTTTTCACTTTTAACCAAGGTGACAGGCTAGGATTACTTCTCATCACTGATGATGGCTTAAGACCCGCAAAGACTACAAACGTTTCTCCTGATTTCATATAATCTGCTAGTAAAGAGATTCTTAATAAAAAAAAGAAAAAAGAGATAGCCTCTAAATATTCACACATTTAACAACCACAGTGTTCCTTTATGACAGGGCACACTGGAGGATCAAATTATCCAGGCTAACCCTGCTCTGGAGGCCTTTGGCAATGCCAAGACCATTAGGAATGACAACTCCTCCAGATTTGTGAGTGTCAAATATTTTTACAGCTGAACCATGAATATTGTGAATCTGGTGTTTCTATGGAATTAGTCAGTAAGAGGATAAGTTATCAATGAATGTTTTTAAATGCAAATATGATCTTTTCAGGGTAAATTTATCCGAATTCACTTTGATACCAGGGGAAAACTAGCCTCTGCTGACATTGAAACATGTAAGAACAAACATTCTTTCCACACTTGTATCATATTTATTTTGTCAAGCTGTAACAGATGGAAATACCTTCTATTTCACGTTTGTCAGACCTTCTGGAGAAGTCTCGTGTGATCTTCCAGCTTAGGGCTGAGAGAGATTACCACATCTTCTACCAGATTCTGTCCAACAAAAAGCCTGAAATCTTGGGTTAGTGCACGGAATGGTATAAAAAAAGAGATAAAACATAGGCATTGTCACGTGCCCACCTTTATCACCTTTTTTCATTCATTTGTGTGTCTTCCAGAGATGCTGCTGATCACCAATAATCCCTATGACTATGCCTTCATCTCACAGGGGGAAACCCAAGTGGCCTCCATTGATGACGCTGAGGAACTCATGGCAACAGATGTCAGGCTCTCACTTATTGCTATTTTATAACCTCTCATTTAATAAGTCCATGTGCTGGTCTAATAGAGCACTGTAGAAGTTTTGGACCGATTACTTAAAGTGATATTTTCACTTTAAGGATGTTGAGACATTATTGTATGCTGTTCTACAGAGTGCCTTTGATGTGTTGGGCTTTACGCAAGAGGAAAAGAACTCTGTGTACAAGCTGACTGGTGCCATTATGCACTATGGTAACATGAAATTCAAGCAGAAGCAGCGAGAGGAGCAGGCAGAGGCTGATGGCACTGAAGGTACAGTGTGGTTCTGTTTGGCACTTTGGCACAGAATCAAACCAGAGAATTTCAAAGTATTCTATTTTTTTCTTCAGATGCGGACAAATCTGCTTATCTGATGGGCCTAAACTCTGCCGACCTCATCAAAGGTCTCTGTCACCCAAGAGTCAAAGTAGGAAACGAGTGGGTCACCAAAGGACAAAATGTTGCCCAGGTCAGAGAATAAGAGAAGGCACATTTCAATACAGTTATCTTTAAATGGTTAGAAATAGATTCAAAAATGAGGAATGCACCCTCCTTGCTTTGTGGCTTCTTGTATGGTCCTTGTGTTCCCACTCCACAGGTGAACTATGCTGTTGGTGCTCTATCAAAAGCTGTTTATGAAAAGATGTTCCTGTGGATGGTAATGAGAATCAACCAGTCACTGGAGACCAGGCAGCCTCGCCAGTACTTCATAGGGGTGCTGGACATTGCCGGATTTGAAATCTTTGATGTGAGCAATCACAGTAAACTGCATCTCTCCCAACATAATATGTACAGAAAGATTAAAATTGAATACATTTTCTTTCTTTCTTTATTTACAGTTCAACACCTTTGAGCAGATGTGCATCAACTTCACCAACGAAAAACTGCAACAGTTTTTCAACCACCACATGTTTGTACTGGAGCAGGAAGAGTACAAGAAAGAGGGCATTGAATGGACTTTCATTGACTTTGGCATGGATCTGCAGGCCTGTATCGACCTGATTGAAAAGGTGACACCCCGAACTATTACATGTTCAGCTCAAATTAATGCAAATATGGCATTTTTTAAATTTTTGTTTTAAAAAAGAAACACTCATTTTTTGCCCTTTCACTCATAAATTGCAGCCCATGGGTATCATGTCCATCCTTGAAGAGGAGTGCATGTTCCCCAAAGCCACTGATACCACCTTTAAAGCTAAGCTCTATGACAACCACCTGGGAAAATCCAGCAACTTCCAGAAGCCCAGAGTTGTCAAAGGAAAACCAGAGGCTCACTTTGCCCTAGTTCACTACGCTGGAACTGTTGATTATAATATCAACAACTGGCTGGTGAAGAACAAGGATCCTTTGAATGAGACTGTTGTGGCATTGTACCAAAAGTCTACCCTCAAACTTCTTGCAACTCTCTTTGCAAATTATGCAGGAGCTGACTCAGGTACACCTGGATGAATATCTAGTTTTAAGATATTTGTAGGGTTTCTTGTCTAGTACTAACAACACACATTTTCTCAACAGCTATGTCTGAAGCTGTCGAGGGTAAAAAAGAGAAGAAGAAAAAAGGATCCTCCTTTCAGACCGTGTCTGCTCTTCACAGGGTACTTATGTTTTACATTTCTTGGACTAAATGGTTTTTACATGCAACTATCATTAGTATTTTTAAATATCTGTTTCACCTCATTAAAGGAGAACCTGAACAAGCTGATGACCAACTTGAGGTCAACTCACCCTCACTTTGTACGCTGCATCATCCCCAATGAGACCAAGACTCCAGGGGCCATGGAGAACCCTCTGGTGATGCACCAGCTGCGCTGTAACGGTGTGCTGGAAGGCATCAGGATCTGCAGAAAGGGTTTCCCCAACAGGATCCTCTATGGAGATTTCAAGCAGAGGTATTACCTCATTAAGATCACAGGTTGGAAATGCTCCCACATGCGAGATACCCAGACCACAAGAAAAACAAACAATATTTTTCATACTGTCTAAGATGTCTAATATATGAAATGGGTTCTTGTTAGTGCTGTCAAGAACAGTGCTAGTTCTTGTGTAAAATATTTTACTGCAAAAATATTTACATTGACAGATATTGTGATATGCACCCTAAATTAACTAAAAAACCAACAAAAAAATCACAAAACAAAACTGTAAAAGAATACCAGAAGGGCCTACTAAGGATTGTTGGAAAGGGCACCATATAGGCTTTAACTGATAGGAGCTCATGAGTAACTGGTTTAGGGTAGTTGGATTAATTTTTTTTTCACATTAATGTATGTTTCATTTGTAATTTAAACCAACCCTAATGAGCCACAATCTTTACAGATGTATTTCTAAAATATCCATGGTAAGTCTTTGAAGATTGAAAAATTGAAAAACTCATTTAGTATGGAGAAGCTAGATGAGTTACCTAAGTTGCTAGCTTTAAGCTCTTTAGTGCTAACCCGTATTCAATTTCTTGAGTTCATTTTGTACTTGTCTGTTAGATGTTTTATTAAACATTACTTTCTGCAAGAAAAAAATTAATGTTCCCAAGAAAAATTATAAAGAAAAATGCTTCCCAATGAGCAATAATCATCATGTCTTCAAGTTTTCAAAAAGAAAAAAAAGTTGAAAAGTATATGAGAACATTCAGCACAGATTTTCATACTTAAAAATACTTGAAAGTAGTAAATTTACCTAATACATTAAGAAATTCACGTTCTGTTTTTCAGACATGTATAAAGACCCCTTGTTGACTCTCTCACACCAATTTAGAAAGAATCAGACATCCCATTATGAAATTACATGAGTTCAGAGTATTATTTTGCAGTTTTTTTCTTTTACTAATTATGCAGTAAAATATTTTTATACAAGAAGAAATTTCATATATTAGACACCTTAGAGAATATGAAAAACACTTGTGTGCTTCATTCTACTTTCAGTAGGGGTATCTCAAAACAAGCTCAAGTTTACATCATCATTTTCCAGATATCGCATCCTGAATCCTGCTGCCATTCCCGAAGGCCAGTTTATAGACAGTAGGAAGGGAGCTGAAAAACTTCTTGCATCTCTGGATATTGACCACAACCAATACAAGTTTGGGCATACGAAGGTATCTTCTCAGGTGTTACTCACATCAGTAAAAATGTCCAAAAATAAAAATAGGATTTTCCAACCTTAAAACCCATTGCTGTTGTTAGGTGTTCTTCAAGGCTGGCTTGCTGGGTCTGCTTGAGGAGATGAGAGATGAGCGTCTTTCCAAAATCATCACAGCGATTCAAGCCAGATCCCGTGGTCTTTTGTCTCGCATTGAGTATCAGAAGATGGTGGAACGCAGGTATCTTCTACAGCCACGTGATACTGGTCATGAAATATTCAGCAGTTATTGTTTTGTGATTTTATTCTTAACTGAATCCCTAATTTACTTGAAAAAACTTCTAGAGATGCTTTATTAGTAATCCAGTGGAACATCCGTGCCTTCATGGGGGTTAAGAATTGGCCCTGGATGAAGCTTTTCTTCAAGATCAAACCTCTACTGAGATCTGCTGAGGCAGAAAAAGAGATGGCCAACATGAAGGAAGAATTCCTAAAGCTCAAAGAAGCTTATGCAAAATCTGAAGCTCGAAGAAAGGAACTAGAAGAGAAAATGGTGACTCTTCTCCAAGAGAAGAATGACCTGCAGCTCCAAGTTCAGGCAGTAAGAATGACACCATAGTTATATATTGTTTTAAACGTGTCATTAAAGTGAACACTAACAAGAATTCTATTTGGTAGGAACAAGACAATCTATGTGATGCTGAAGAACGATGTGAGGGGCTGATCAAGAGCAAAATTCAGCTGGAGGCCAAAATCAAAGAGCTGACAGAGAGGCTGGAGGATGAGGAGGAGATGAATGCAGAACTGACTGCTAAGAAGAGGAAGCTGGAGGACGAGTGCTCCGAGCTGAAGAAAGACATTGATGACTTAGAGTTAACTCTAGCTAAAGTGGAGAAAGAGAAGCATGCCACTGAGAACAAGGTACGACTAATGTAATATCTCTATTTCTGACAACAAGGGTACGAAAAAGAGTCATGTGTCTAACCTGTGCACAGAATTTGTAATACCATCATTTACTTACAACAGGTCAAGAACCTTGTTGAAGAGATGGCTGCTCAGGATGAGATCATTGCCAAGCTGACCAAGGAAAAGAAAGCTTTACAGGAAGCTCATCAGCAAACTCTGGATGACCTGCAGAGTGAGGAAGACAAAGTCAACTCTCTGACCAAGGCCAAGGCTAAGCTGGAGCAACAAGTGGATGATGTAAAATATAAACTTTTTGAAATTATGCTACCTAGATGGCACTATATTGGGAATTAAGCTATTCAGAAATGCAATAATATTTCATTTTTGCCATAAGCTTGAAGGATCTCTTGAGCAAGAGAAAAAGATTCGAATGGACCTCGAGAGAGCTAAGAGGAAACTAGAGGGAGATCTAAAGTTGACCCAGGAGTCTGTGATGGATCTTGAAAATGACAAGCAACAGCTGGAGGAGCGTCTGAAAAAGTAAGCATTCATCTCAACATTGTTCAGTCAGTATCATCACTGAATACCATGTACACTGTTTTGTTGCCTAACACTGACAAGAAAAAATGCTGCAGGAAAGACTTTGAGATCAGCCAGCTGAACAGCAAAGTTGAAGATGAACAGGCCATCGTTATTCAACTGCAAAAGAAACTGAAAGAGCTACAGGTGACAAAATGTGCACTGTTTATTGTCTTAACTGTAGTTTTTAAAGTACTGACTCATTTCAACATGTTATTCTCGCACCAGGCTCGTGTAGAGGAGCTGGAGGAAGAGCTCGAAGCAGAGAGAGCTGCTCGAGCCAAGGTAGAGAAGCAGAGAGCTGACCTGGCCAGAGAGCTGGAGGAGATCAGTGAGAGGTTGGAGGAGGCTGGAGGAGCGACAGCTGCCCAGATTGAAATGAATAAGAAGAGGGAGGCCGAGTTCCAGAAACTGCGCAGAGACCTCGAAGAGGCCACTCTGCATCATGAAGCCACTACTGCCACACTCAGGAAGAAACAAGCTGACAGTGTTGCTGAGCTGGGAGAGCAGATTGACAACCTGCAGAGAGTCAAGCAGAAACTGGAGAAGGAGAAGAGTGAGCTCAGACTGGAGCTGGATGATGTGGTCTCCAATATGGAACAAACTGTAAAGTCTAAGGTAAGTTTAAAAATGTGGTTGGTCACTCTTCAAATAACAGATTAACATCTAGACTGTCTGTGAACTGTTATATTTCTTTAAAGACTACACTGGAAAAGACCTGCAGAACTTTGGAGGATCAAATGAATGAATACAGGACCAAGTGTGATGAATATCAAAGATCCCTTAGTGACTTAACCACTCAGAAAGCCAAACTTCAAGCAGAGAATGGTTTGTATTATCCTGTGTTCACTTCAAATGTCATACGCATTTAATACAGAACAATGGAATTTAATGAACTTGAACCTCTTTAGATGAGCTTTTAAGACAGATGGAAGAGAAAGAATCTCTTGTTTCTCAGCTGACTAGAGGAAAGAATTCCTATAACCAACAACTTGAAGATATAAAGAGACAGCTAGAAGAGGAAATAAAGGTATGCAAAACTAGTATAGATCCAAATAAATTAAAAATAAAAACACAAGCTGCAAGATAATTGCCCCCATTATACATATATTATATATATATTCATCCAGGCCAAGAATGCATTAGCTCATGCAGTGCAGTCTGCTCGCCATGACTGTGACCTGCTGAGGGAGCAGTATGAGGAGGAGCAGGAGGCTAAAGCTGAACTGCAGCGTGGCATGTCCAAGGCCAACTCTGAGGTGGCTCAGTGGAGAACCAAGTATGAAACTGATGCCATCCAGAGGACTGAAGAACTAGAAGAGGCCAAGTAAGTTAAATACAAACAAGAACATTAATCTAAACTGTGAAATATGATAAAGAGCTCAAAAGAAGAACAGTAAAGATAGGACCACCTGCTTCAAGGAGTGTTTATACCCGTTTATACTATCAAATGGTGGCGTGGCATGTTGTGCACGTCCCAATTTTTACAACCTGCTACGCAGGTACCACGAGTGTTTGATCTTTAGTGCCATTTCAATAATGTATCAGTACAGAAGCTCTGAGATTTCCAGATGATAGGTAGAGAAGGTATACGTGATAAGGCGAGACTTTCTGGAGGAAACTTTGAAAACAGTTGCAATTTTTTTGTATCTTTTTTTTACTCCAATACCAACGGTGGTGCAGAAGATTTTGCTGAGTGGCGACAGCTGTGATGACGATAATTATGTCTTCAATGTTTTGATTTGAGTAGTTTTGATCTAGGAGCTCAAGTAATGAGCATACACCCCAATGTCCACAGTGCACATGGGGTCCTTTGCTGGATGTCGTTGCCCCAGGATGACCTTAACAGAAAAACAACAATACTAGTTGGTTATATTCAAAAGTTAAAAAATGCCGCATACATAGTTGACTTCTTGTGGTCGTCTGAACAAATGTAAAATCTAACATTTTCTGAAAGGAAAGTGTTGTTACTGAAGCTCCCTTTCAGGCAAAAACAAAACAAAACAAGCTTCTAATATGTAATTGGAAGCAAGCATAAGCTTGCTTCCAATTACATATGTCTGCAAGCCTTTGATAGATTTTTATATCTATAGAAGGCTACAGAGTACAAATGTTCACTAACTAAATAATGGGCCAAAATATAAAAACACTTGCATTTCACTTTTAGAAAGAAGCTGGCTCAGCGTTTGCAGGAGGCTGAGGAGGCTGTTGAAGCAGTGAATGCTAAATGTTCCTCTCTGGAGAAGACCAAACACAGGCTGCAGAATGAGATTGAAGATCTCATGGTGGATGTAGAGAGGTCTAATGCTGCTGCTGCTGCTCTGGACAAGAAACAAAGAAACTTTGACAAAGTATTTTTCATATTTTATCGTTAAACTACTGCAAACACATTAATCATTAAAATCATGCTTTCTGTTCTTCATGTTGAACTATAAACCTGGCATGTCTGTGACAGATAATGACCTCTTGCTTTGTCAAAGAGTTGTTACAGTGCAGATACAAGGGAAACTATGGAGAGGTCAGTGATTTAAACCTAAATTCATACCATTTCTATCTCAATGTCTATCTCAGATTCTTTCTGAGTGGAAACAGAAGTATGAGGAGTGTCAGTGTGAGCTGGAGAGCTCCCAGAAGGAGGCCAGGTCTCTCAGCACTGAGCTCTTCAAACTTAAGAACTCCTATGAAGAATCTCTTGAACATTTGGAGACAATGAAGAGAGAGAACAAGAATCTTCAGGGTAACTGAATGCACATTGACAACATACACACACACATACAGGTACAAAAGAAAAGTACACTGAACACAACCGCTTTCATACACAGAGGAAATTTCTGACCTCACTGAGCAACTTGGTGAGGGGGGAAAAACCATTCATGAGTTGGAGAAGGTCCGTAAGCAGCTGGAGCAAGAAAAGAGTGAGATTCAGTCTGCCCTTGAGGAAGCAGAGGTGCGACTAAAACCTAACATCCTCCAGTCTCTTATGTATATATATTTATAACTTTAAAAAGAACAGTTCAAAATATGATTTCACAACCATCTTAGGGTTCTCTTGAGCATGAGGAGGGCAAGATTCTAAGAGCTCAGCTTGAGTTCAACCAAATCAAGGCTGACATGGAGCGTAAACTGGCTGAGAAGGATGAAGAGATGGAGCAGAGCAAAAGAAACCTGCAGAGGACCATCGACACCCTGCAGAGCTCTCTTGAAGCTGAGACTCGCAGCAGGAATGAGGCTCTGCGGCTGAAGAAGAAAATGGAAGGAGACCTGAATGAGATGGAGATCCAGCTAAGCCAGGCTAACAGGCAGGCAGCTGAGGCCCAGAAACAGCTTAAGGCCGTCCATGCACATCTGAAGGTAAACTAAAAAGTAATTATTTCTCATGTTTCTATTTCTGTAATGGATTATTTATAACCAGAGGATCTAACATTTTTCTAGGACACACAACTTCAGCTGGACGACTCTCTGCGAGCCAATGATGATATGAAGGAAAACATTGTCATTGTTGAGCGACGCAACACCCTGCTTCAGGCTGAAGTGGAGGAGCTGAGAGCAGCTCTGGAGCAAACGGAGAGAAGCCGCAAACTTGCAGAGCAAGAGCTGCTGGATGTTACCGAGAGGGTGCAGCTACTGCACTCACAGGTGACACAGACAGAAAGGTTCATATTAAATTGCTGACAAAAGGTACTGCATATCATATGACATCATTTGTCTTTGTTTATTGTATGCAGAACACCAGCCTGATAAATCATAAGAAGAAGCTGGAGGCTGATACATCCCAGCTTCAGAGTGAAGTGGAGGAGGCAGTGCAGGAGTGCAGGAATGCAGAGGAAAAGGCCAAGAAGGCCATCACTGATGCTGCCATGATGGCAGAGGAGCTGAAGAAAGAGCAGGACACCAGCGCTCATCTGGAGCGGATGAAGAAGAACATGGAACAAACCATCAAAGACCTGCAGCACCGCCTGGATGAAGCTGAGCAGATCGCCATGAAGGGAGGCAAGAAGCAGGTGCAGAAGCTTGAGGCCAGGGTGAGCAGTTCTTTTACATATCTGTGCTATTTCTGGGAAATTAAATTTTTCAATTCTTGAAAGAAATTCTTTGGAGAGTTATCTGTAAAATCATCTCCCCAACCAGGTAAGGGAACTAGAAAACGAGGTGGAAATGGAGCAGAAGAAAAGCAGTGATGCTGTGAAGGGGGTGCGTAAATATGAACGTCGCATCAAGGAACTCACCTACCAGGTTTGTGGAAACTATCAGCATCCATTTCCCAGGTTGAATTAAGCATTTTTTGTAAGTTTGAAACCATCCGTCCATTTATTTTCTTCACTACTTATCCGCTTTAGGGTTATGGGAGTGATGGAGCCTGTCTCACAGGGTACAGAGTACACCCTAGACAGGTCGCCAACCTTCCACAGGCCAAATGTGTAACCTTGTTTCTCATTTCCACAGACTGAAGAAGATCGCAAGAACATCGTGCGGCTCCAAGATCTAGTGGACAAGCTGCAGCTGAAAGTTAAAGCCTACAAGAGATCTGCAGAGGAGGCTGTAAGTATGGTAATGTTTGAGGTGAAGTCTAAACGTGGTGTCGTCTTCTGTCTCCAAATACTCAGGTTTGTTTCGTTAACCTTAACAGGAAGAACAGGCCAATGTTCATCTTGGCAAGTTCCGCAAGATGCAGCATGAGCTGGAGGAGGCTGAAGAGAGAGCTGACATCGCTGAGTCTCAGGTCAACAAGCTTCGTGCCAAGAGCCGCGATGTCGGATCCAAGGTTTGACGCATGCACTTTGCAGCATCTGACCCTGACACGTGCTGCCCTCTAGTGGCTGCATTTAACTCGTTTGCTGCTCTGCTGTTTGTTCTTTAGCACGGATAGAGTATGTGTTCTGTCAGTTGATATATATATATATATATATATATATATATATGTGTGTGTATATATATCTGAGTTGCTTTGTTGCACTAAAGCCGCACTAATCTGAAGACCTGACAGCTGTTTCTCTTCTTCTTTTCCAACCTCCCCCGGCTGCTACAGAAAGGGTTTGATGAGGAGTGAAGCTTTGGAGTCAACAGAAACCCCTTTGTCTGCTGTGTGTTATAGATCCCCTCAGCTATCACTATTTACAACCTGTAGTGCTAATAAAATCTCATTAAGCTGTTGCACAACATTGTATTCTTTCTGTTTTTTTCAAAGTGGGTTCATGACAAATTGTACAAGATTTGAATGATCTCTAACACATGGAATATAATGCAATAGTACATGGATTATACTGTAATAACTGCTAGTTAAAAAACATGAAATTTTATATATGCCCATTAATGGTGAAATTGCAGCTACAATGTTCTAGTTGCTAAAAAATATAGATGTCAAATGCATTTGAAGGCATCCTCCCTTTACTCGTATTTACAGTAAATAAATATCTTTGAAGTAGATTATAACATAAACCATGAGTCAGGTATGGGATAGTGGCTTATAGTAAAAATATTAAAGTTTCGGGTCAATCCAACAGCTGAAAGTACCTGGGTGTGGTAGGGGATGGGTTAATCTTGACTTCTCAGCTTTGTTGTCTGCATTTGTAATTGTACACTGGATTAGACACACTGCTGTACAATTACAAATACAGACATGTGTTCAGTTAAATCTATAATAGTGAAACTGACCAGATCATGTTGAGGGGAATACGCCTTGAACAATAATCACTTTTAATAAAATGCGATAAGGAGAGGCTTCAGAACGGATTCTGTCAGCGCTATGAAAACAAGGAAACAGCAATTGTCTACACTTGGCTATTGCAATAGCATTACAAGCAAGTAATGTAGGTCTGTAGCAAGGTCTTCTTTACTGGAAAGGTTTATGTCACGTTAACACATGTGCTATGGTGTGAAATCCAAAGCACTGGCATATATCAAGCTTTAGGCCTAAATGGGAAAATTAGAAGTCGAGTGAAGAAGTGGGAAATAATTTGAAAAGTGAAATAGTGAGATAGTGATGATAACTAAAAGAGACGAGAGAGAAAACAAAATCCATGTTCTTAAAATAGAGGTCAAGAAAGCCCAAGAGCCTGGACCTCAAGGTCAAACATAAACCAGTGCTCATTCTTGGACCTACTGTAATACCGCCTGTAATCACTTGCAGCTGGTCAATGAATCCCTGCCCAGGTCTGTCTGTTCCAAAGGCCTGGGGAGAATTCCAGAGGATTAACAAGCAAACATCGACAGAAAAATAAGCACAATGGGATGCAATACAAACTGCATGTCAGGATCTTTATGCTTAATTTAGCAGGTTTGACTCTGTTGGTTTATTTATTTTTTAATCAATTAATGTATTTTTTTTTTTACAGTATCTTGAACATAATATTTGAAAATGCAGCTGTTTCTGATTCGTAATAGTTGCAATGGTGTAGAGGCACCATTGCCTTTATCATTTACAGAAACTGCTAATCTTACCTGTCTAGAGCTTTGCCTTGGTGCTGCTGTCAGGTCTTAGTGGTTGTTGTTTCCGCTGGAGACTAAATATTGATATGAGGCAGGAGAGGAGGTGGGAGGAGAGGGAGGCCCCAGACTCCCTTTGTGTGAAATTTAGGGAGCCCTATGTCTTCTCTTATTACATCCTATATCTTTAACTCCCTGTTTGGGCCCATAGGTACAGAAGTTTGTCTATGAGCTAATGAAAGCACATTCACACCTCTGCTCACACCACATACAGCACAGCATGCACTGAAGATTATCAGTGTGATTAACAAGATATCAGAGCTCACGCTCAAGTGAATAAGACAAGCCATGAATGACACAGCAATTCCCTGCTTCTGTAATTAGACCACATATGAAGCTATATATTAGACTGTACCTTGAAGTTCTAGATAGAGTCTTCTCTTTTTTTAATCTTCTAATTTCGTCTGATTGTTGAAATTCTTCCAAACATTCCTGGTTCCAGATCTAGACAGACTGCAAAACTAACCCACAATAGCAGTGATAACTTTATTTACACAGCACTTTTATAAATACTTTACAGTGAAATACAGAGTAAAGCACATTAAAAACATTGTTTTTATGTAAGTGGGCTTTTTTCTTTTAAGTGTATGTGGTGACAATGTGTATTTGTTGTGACATAAAGAAAATATTTCAGTCACGTTTGACCTTTAAGGTTGATGTTATCTTCACTTGCTCTTTAGCAGGGCATGGAATCTCTCACTTCCAGCTGACGCCAGCTGTCAATAAGAGGGCCGGGGAAGTTATCAGAATGGAAATAATCTCAGCTCTTGTCAGCAGCTGTTGACCCTCCTTTTATCTCTTAACCTTTCAAGGAGCTGTTATTACTGGTGCTAGTGGCTGGCTGTGATGAGTGCTATGCATAATGTATGCATGTGTGTAAGTTGCACATTATGAAACAGTATTATATTGTTAAAGTTATACAGATAACATTTATTGGGACTATGTATCAGTAGGTTTGAGTGGTGGGATTATACTTAACAGTGTTTTAATGCATTTAATGCATTTAATTTTGTTGTTGTACATATCATATCATTATTAAGATCTAAAGTAAATCGTGCTACAATGTTGAAGGCAGCTAAGCTCCGACTCCACAAAGAAGCAGGAACATTCTCACTTGATAGGCTGTGGGATAATATCTGTCACTCTCAGGAGATTTATGTGAGACTGAGATCAGTGTGAGACCATCATCTGCTATAGTTGATCCTAGCTGCAAGCAATAGCAGCACCCTGAAAGCCTCCGTGGCTGTTCTCCTCGATCAGTGCCGCGTTCTCAGCAGGAATTTCACACAGTTATCTTTGTCCTCAAAGTTGCAATACCATTTAAACGGGGCTGTAACCACGGGGCCAGCTTTTGCTAGCTGCTGCCTGATAATGTGAGGTGCCTTTTACGGTAACCTTAGCATCGCACTGAACCGGTCATATTGTGCAGAGGCCTCTGTTGTGTGTCATCATCATTGCCTTTCAATGAATCTCAAGCACGTCACCTGTGGCAGACCTCTGTCTGTGTTACTCCGCACTTGTCGCCTAGTTGAGCTCAAATGCTTATGCTCTTTATTTAGACCGACTTACTCAGTATGTGATGTCTGTTTTTGTTACCACAAAGCTCATTCTCTGATAACTACACACAATACAATGCCTCTCCCTAAGCTCCGAGAGTAATTGAGACCCATACATAACATACTTCTCTAAAATATCTCCCTAGATACGTTGTGTGCCGTCTTTTGTGTTTCAGCAACATCCGTGGGATGGCAAAATATTCAAAGGATGCTTTTTTGCTATAAGCAGGGATTACATGGTTACACACTTTTCACTAAGGCTTTATTTGGGGTTATTTTCACATTTTTTCTCATTTCTGTTTCCACTGTTGTTTCAGTTTTTAGTTTTTATTGCAGTTAGTGTTTGGTTTTGGTGGGTTTTGTAATTACTTGTAATTACTGTAATTACTGATCTAAAGGTGTTTTTGTAAATTTGCACAATCTTTAGAAAAATAGATAAAACATAAAAACTACTTCTGGCTGCACCACATATTTGATTTGGCAGTTTTATAACAGATACTACAAACTACACGCAAAGCATTTTTTATAATATTTTTTTTAAATTGCTAAATTACCTTTATTTTTTAAGTACAAGATTTTGCTTCAGTTAGTTTTCATTTTTAAAATTATTATTATTAGTTACTTTTACTACTTATTATTTTTATTCAAGTGAGTTTTTTCACACCTAGTTTTTAGTTGAGTTTTAGACACTACAACTACCTTGGGTTTCAAGATAAATAGATAATGCTGACTTAATTACATTTCAAACTGTAACTCAGTTATTTCTGATCATATCAGAATAAATTCTTCAAAGAATACACAAACAAACAAAACTGATACATAATAACTAACTTAAATCGCCTCCACTCTGAATTTTAGCAAAAAAAAAAAAAAAAAGATCAATTCAGTGTTGTCATCTACCTGTCTTACACTACACTGACACAGACACACAGGGGGTTTTAAAACGGGGGGTTTTCCACTTCCTTTGTTATGAAAAAAAGGATAGCACTACTAAGAGCATGCCAAATGCAAGAGTTTGTCCAAAAGGTCTAAAATGTTGTAGAAAAGTTGATGACAGGACAAAACTTTTTTCAAATACTCATGTATGTGTGGGCAGGGCCTTAATAAGGATTTCTTGATCTTTGTATTTCTTTTAAATTTTATTTAATCATCATGTTTAACAGTGATGTGCAGAAAGAACAGCTTTTTGTTAGTATTTGTCCTATGATAAATGTATATATATATATCTTAAGGTTTTACTAATATATATTTTTGGTAAGAGCTTTTAGACCCCTGCAGGATCTGTGAAATTCACACATCATTTAAATACATTTAAACATTCTTCACCGTGTGCCAGTTCTGCCTGTGTTAAATGAGGATGCCTCTGTTCGGTACGACATGTATTGTTCCTGCAACACAAGCACACTTAAGGGATGATGACAGAGGAATTCCTCCCCATGTCTATTTAAAGATTGAATTGTGGTCCCCTGGCTGCTTGAGGATACCTATGATTAATCACGGCACTGCATGCATGGAGCTCCTAATATGGCCTTGTTGGGAGACTCCATCACTGATAAGACTCTATCCCGCTGATTTCTATATTACCCTCCACCACTCATTAACCACCTCCCTTCACCAACCCCCAGCCCAACCAGACACAAAAACATTCCTGGGCCTTAAAGCGCTCCTCCATATTTGGCAGAGGGGCTTTGCTTATAAGGAGAACTCATGGTGAAACTCCAACAGGTCACCATTCTATCTCAAGGTAAGGCGTGAGGACAGGTGCTTACAAACAGAGAAATTTGATCTTGATGCTGTAGGCTTATCTGTGCTGCAGACCAGTCTCACCAGTTTCCATTATATCTTTCCTCAGGACCAGTACACCTAAGTCTTCTCAGTAAGGATAAAGGTAAGCGTGTGTCCAAATGGACACTGGAGAAAAATGGAAATATAATGTTATATAAAACATTTAGAAAAAAAATCTTTGTCTGCAGTATAAGTAATTTGTCCTTTTTTGTTGTACACAAGGTGAAAAATGGGTGATGCTGCCATGAAAGAATTTGGGGCAGCGGCCCCTTACCTGAGGAAGTCAGACAGGGAGCGTCTGGAGGCCCAGACTCGCCCATTTGACATGAAGAAGGAGTGTTTTGTTCCTGACCCCAGTGAGGAATATGTGAAGGCTTCGATCATCAGCCGTGATGGGGACAAAGTCACTGCTCAGACTGAGAAAGGGAAGGTGAGTGATTTGTTGGCACAGCTGCTCTTCATACAGCTGGTTTCCTAACTAAGACTCAAATGGTGTGAACTTATTTTTCCTTTAACAAATGTAGTATAGATACAACAAGAAAAGTCCTTTTCTCCATGACACAGCTGAGCTCAACTGAACATAAATATGAAATTTTGTTTATTTTGTCAAACACGCTCAGAAGCAAAAGTACAATAAAAATATATTTCAATCAACCTTTTTCCACTTAGGATAAACTTTGACACCTCAAGGTAATTATGTGCACCATTTTTAGGACCAAGTAGTAAAAGGTACAGCTCTACATAATTTCTTCTGTATTTTGAGATGCAATATCAGGAGACAGTGGCTGTAGCTCAGGAGGTAGAGCAGGTCATCTACTAATTGGAAGATTGGCGTTTAGTCCGTGGCTGCTCCAGTCTCCAGTATGCATGCCTAAATATCCTTGGGCATGCATACTGAACCCCAAGCTGCTCTCTGATGTGTTCACAGGAGTATGGATGTGTGTGAACGTTAGATTTTTCTTGGGTGTAGAAAAAGTGCTTGTATTAATCGGTGAACGAGGCTTTGAATGCTCAAGTAGAAAAGTGTTATATAAGAAATGTACTATTTTACAGCCTGTGTTTGGCTAAAACACACACACACACACACACACACACACACACACACACACACACACACACACACACACACACACACACACACACACACACAAAATATGTAAAATATTTATTTTTTCTCTAAGATCTCTAAGATCTCTCTACTCTAAGATATGAAACGGATAAAGCTTTGAGTCAACAATAAGACTAGACAAGAGCCAGTCCAACTATGAGTGCATTTATGTAATGAATGGGTACTTTTGCAACCTTTTTAACAAGCCAATTTTTGTATTGTCACATTAAAGTGGATAGCCATAATTATGTCTGTCAGAGGTACAACAGTCCTCCAGAGTACTTCTGTTCACTGCACTGACTTAACTGGGTTATACATGCTTTTCTTCGTTTTGTGCTTTTCTTCTTTTCCTCTCAAACTGCTTGGGATAATTCATCCTAGATTGATAGATCTCCTTCCTACAATATATTGGAAATAAGTCCATATTAATACCTACTGTGTCCTTTTTTGCAGACCGTCACAGTGAAGGAGTGCGATGTGCACCCTCAGAATCCGCCAAAGTTTGATAAAATTGAAGACATGGCGATGTTCACCTTCCTCCATGAACCAGCTGTGCTGTATAACCTCAAAGAGCGTTACGCAGCATGGATGATCTACGTGAGCTGACAGCACAACACGCTAACTGCCCTCCCACAAATTCTACATATTTAACACTTTGCTCTCCTCTTTTCACCACCTACTAGACCTACTCTGGCTTGTTCTGTGTGACTGTCAATCCCTACAAGTGGCTGCCAGTCTACAACCAGGAGGTGGTCGTTGCCTACAGAGGAAAAAAGAGGAGTGAAGCTCCTCCTCATATCTTCTCCATCTCTGACAATGCCTACCAGTACATGCTAACTGGTAATTTACCTTCCATTGTTGAAGTATGTTGAAATTAAAATAAGATTTTGTAGTAAGAGTTGTCCTAGAATACTTATATGTCCTGCTCTTTTACAGACAGAGAAAATCAGTCAATTCTCATCACGTAAGTCATTCATTTGTGACTCTGTTTGTTTGATCTTGGTAATTACAGTAAATCATACAGTGAGAATTTTACTAAGTGGCATCTGGAAACCTTTCAGTTTTTGCTGACATGGTCTATGGTCTACTTAACCACAGGAATATTAGCTTAAGTGGTGCTTTGTCAGTTTAGTATGTAAATGCAGTCCTTGAACAGAAGATCTTAGTATGATATATTGGAAAGATTTAATGTTGGCATCATTTTATTAATTTAATAGAAAAAAAAATTCAAATGGCCACAAAAGAAGGCTTTAAAATGTCGCTAATATCTCTAAAACAGTTAATATGTACTGCATATTCTAATGAACTCATTTAGTGCTTTTCTAGCCTAACTGACCATTCAAAGCACTTTAGACTACAAGTAACATTTTTAACCACAAGCTCACATAGCTTTCTATTCTCTACACTTCAAACACTTTATCTACCTCAAATATATGCCCAATATAGAATCACCAGTTAATCTAACATTCATGTTTTTGGACTTTAGGAGGAAGCTCGAGCAACAACTCTAACAGTCACTGTTTTACTTGTTGCCATAGACAAATCAAGTACAATGAGAGAGGGTGGCTGATTACAGAGATTATTGGATTATCTACTTGAGTTCAAGGCGAGGCAACGGGAATAGGGTCTGAGCCCATTCTGGCTTGCTTTGGTGAGGGACAGGCTGACAGATAGTCAGGCAGGATTTCTCTGTGGACTGTAATGTTTGCAGGCAACACTGTCATCAGTAGTGAAAGTGAGAGCTGTTGGAAGAAAGTCTGGAGAGGTGTGGGTGAATGAGAGCGAGACAGGCAGAAAGGTGAACATGCAAGGAGAAGAGATAGCGAAGGCAGATGAATTTAAATACCTGGGGTCAACCATCCAAAGCAATGTTTTTGTGTACAGGAGAGGCGAACAACAGAGTGCAGGCAGGGTGGGTGGAGACGAGAACCAGGGGCGATTTGTGACAGAAGGATTGTAGCAAGAATGAAAAGGAAGGTTTACAATTCGGTAGTGAGACCTGCTATGATGTATGGAGAATAGTTTTAGGTGGCAGAGTTGACAATACAAAGATTTTCTTTGGGAATGACCAGGATGGCCGAGATTAGAAATGAGCACATCAGAAGGACAGCTCAAGCTAAGCAGCTTGAAGACAAAGTTAAAGAGGCGAGACTAAGATGGTTTGAACATGTGCAGAGGAGGGATGGTGGATATACTGGAGCTGACATGCAGGGAACAGAAAGAAGAAGAGTGTGTGCTGTTTGTTTGATCATTCTATTTGTGTTTTCAGTGGAGAATCTGGTGCTGGGAAAACTGTCAACACCAAGAGAGTCATCCAGTACTTTGCCAGCATTGCAGCTGGAAGTGGAAAAAAGGAAACAGGCTCTGAGAAAAAGGTTTGAATGTTCAATTTACAGGATGTAGAGCTTTTCCTGCAGTGTAAGTGTTTTGAATAAATGTTTTGCTTTTTTTTTCTTAGGGTACTCTGGAGGATCAAATAATCCAGGCTAACCCGGCATTAGAAGCCTTTGGGAATGCCAAAACCATCAGGAATGACAACTCCTCCAGATTTGTAAGGTTTTGTTGATAACAGTAACTCATTTGATTTTTTTTTTAATGCTTAGGTTTGTACTGTATCTATTTGTCTTAGTTTTAGACTAGTCAGTAATCAGGCAGAATGAAACTCATGCTTGGAGTGTTACCCTTAGCCCCGATTTTCTAGATGGAAATCTATGTGGGGTGGTTCACCTACATAATTTTAGTAGTTACACTTCTGTCACTACCTGCAGTTACCATGTTTCACAGCTTGGTGAAGTTGTCATACTTCTGAAAGTATAATGTGGTTCCTAAATACTCCAGGTATACAGTAATATTCTGACACTGCCCAAGGCTCTTAATGTTTTATTTTCTTCATACATTGCAGGGTAAATTCATCCGAATTCACTTTGCAGCCAGTGGGAAGTTGGCCTCTGCTGATATAGAGACATGTAAGTCCCTTTTCTGTGCTTTCATCCAATTTATTTCTATGTTTGCAATGATCAGCTACCTACATAATGGAAACATCTTTACAGATCTGCTGGAAAAGTCCCGTGTTACCTTTCAGCTCAAGGCTGAAAGAGATTATCACATCTTCTATCAGATCTTGTCTCAAAGGAAGCCCGAGCTTCTCGGTAAATAAAAACTTGAGTTGTGAGAACCAGCAAAAAGACTCCTGTAGAGCTAATATGAAAAATCCAACTTTGGTTCTCCTTTTCAGAGATGCTGCTCATCACCAACAACCCTTATGATTATGCCTTCATCTCTCAAGGAGAGACAACAGTAGCCTCAATCAATGATGCTGAAGAGCTGATGGCCACTGATGTGAGTAGAAATGCAAAAATAATATGCAACTGTGCCGCTATTAAGTCATATTAGTCCAATTAATACTTTGGGTATTCTACATGACAGGCTGTAAATTCAAATAACACACACAAAAAAATTTCACTCCAGACGTCAGCTTTAACTTTATAATTCTTGTAGGAGTATTTATAACTGAGTATCATTGAATCATGAAATGTGAGCGAATACGACTTGAATAGACAGGATTAAATATCTGATCTCAGATGAAAGTCCTAGTTTAATGCAGGATTTTGAAGGCTCAGAGAGCAAATACCATGTTATCCCTGGATCTTCCCTGTAACTCTGCACTGTACACTCTGATACTATGTAAAAATAAGTAAGAAAACACCCCTTTTCTAATTTAGGATGCCTTTGATGTGCTGGGCTTTACTCAAGAAGAAAAGAATAGCATTTACAAGCTGACTGGTGCCATCATGCACTATGGGAACATGAAATTCAAGAACAAGCAGCGTGAAGAGCAGGCAGAGGCAGATGGCACAGAAGGTGAGAGGAGCTCTTTCAAAGCCTGAAAGTTAAACGTGTCAGTATCTGATGCTTACATTGAAAGAATTAAATTTGCTTTTTTTTTTTTCAGATGCGGACAAATCCGCTTATCTGATGGGCCTGAACTCTGCTGACCTCATCAAAGGTCTCTGTCACCCAAGAGTCAAAGTAGGAAACGAGTGGGTCACCAAAGGACAGAATGTACAGCAGGTAATAAGATGACCAACAGCTGAATAAGGTTTACATTATGGGTTTATCTGTAAATTCTAAAGGTACAGGTGGATTTCTGCCTTAGGTTTACTATGCTATTGGTGCGCTGGCTAAAGCAGTGTATGAGAGGATGTTTCTGTGGATGGTGGTGAGGATTAACCAGTCCCTGGACACCAAACAGCCTCGCCAGTACTTCATTGGTGTGCTTGACATTGCTGGATTTGAGATCTTTGATGTAAGAATCCTCAAGTCAACAACATAAAAAAAAAGAAATAACACAAACAGGACAAACACGAGTATTAAAAACGAGTATACTGTTGTCACTTTATTTACAGTTCAACACCTTTGAGCAGATGTGCATCAATTTCACCAACGAAAAACTGCAACAGTTTTTCAACCACCATATGTTTGTACTGGAGCAGGAAGAGTACAAGAAAGAGGGCATTGAATGGACTTTCATTGACTTTGGCATGGATCTGCAGGCCTGTATCGACCTGATTGAAAAGGTGAAACACTGTACAATTACATGTTCAGCTAAAACTAATACAAATATAGTCTTTAACAAACACTTATACTTTCTGTCCCTTTAGCCCATGGGTATCATGTCCATCCTTGAAGAGGAGTGCATGTTCCCCAAAGCCAGTGATGCCACCTTTAAAGCTAAGCTCTACGACAACCACCTGGGAAAATCCAGCAACTTCCAGAAGCCCAGAGTTGTCAAAGGAAAACCAGAGGCTCACTTTGCCCTGATTCACTACGCTGGAACTGTTGATTATAATATCAACAACTGGTTGGTGAAGAACAAGGATCCTTTGAATGAGACTGTTGTGGCATTGTACCAAAAGTCTACCGTCAAACTGCTTGCAACTCTCTTTGCAAATTATGCAGGAGCTGACTCAGGTTTGTTTTAAAAAATTACTAGCATCTTAGTTTACAAGTGATTATAAACTAAGATGCATGTAATAAGCTACTGGCCCAACCCTCCCCTGCCCACTTTCCCACAAACAACAACTGTATCTTACCACAATTTAAAATTTACAGCTGTAATTGTATTTGTTGTTTTAGCTCAGGAATCTGGTGGGAAGGGCAAAGGTGGAAGCAAGAAGAAAGGTTCTTCCTTCCAAACTGTATCAGCTTTGCACAGGGTAATATCAGTATAATTTTACATATTATAAACTGGTTAATAGAAACATTATTCCTGAATTTAGGACCTTTGGAATTGTAATGTATTTTGAAGGACAATGGCAATTCTTTTCTCTATGATGTGCTATCAGGAGAACCTGAACAAGCTGATGACCAACTTGAGGTCAACTCACCCTCACTTTGTACGCTGCATCATCCCCAATGAGACCAAGACTCCAGGGGCCATGGAGAACCCTCTGGTGATGCACCAGCTGCGCTGTAACGGTGTGCTGGAAGGCATCAGGATCTGCAGAAAGGGTTTCCCCAACAGGATCCTCTATGGAGATTTCAAGCAGAGGTATTACATTCCACTTCTTGGTCATGTGTCTTTTCAAAGAGAGATTTAAATCTCATAGAGCTTTTGAGTTAACTGATGTTTAATTAAAGAAGAAAAGGATCACGTAGTATACGATTCCTTCAAAAATTGTAATACTAAGCTCCTAGACACTTATACCTGTTATTTTACAGATATCGCATCCTGAATCCTGCTGCTATCCCTGAGGGCCAGTTCATCGACAGCAGGAAAGGAGCAGAGAAACTTCTTGGGTCTTTGGATATTGATCATAACCAGTATAAGTTTGGTCACACTAAGGTATCAAAAAAGTCAGAAACACATCTATCTATCTATCTATCTATCTATCTATCTATCTATCTATCTATCTATCTATCTATCTATCTATCTATCTATCTATCTATCTATCTATCTATCTATCTATCTATCTATCTATCTATCTATCTATCTATCTATCTATCTATCTATCTATCTGTCTGTCTGTCTGTCTGTCTATTAGATTTATCTACTAGATAGTTTGAAATATCACGTAAAAAGTAACAGAGTAATTCAACTCTTCAACATTACTACACTAATGTCATTCATGCTTCTTAAAGGTGTTCTTTAAAGCTGGTCTTCTTGGCCAACTTGAAGAGATGAGAGATGACCGTTTATCCCTCATAATCACGGGAATTCAGGCTCGATCAAGAGGTCTGCTCGCAAGAGTGGAATTCCAGAAGATTGTTGAAAGGAGGTCAGACAGAGTTAAATATAAATAAGCTGAAAGTAGCAAAACAACAGTTATTGGTCATAATGAGTTTGGTAGTACTAATGGCTGATCTTTGACAGGGATGCACTTCTTGTGATCCAGTGGAACATCCGTGCCTTCATGGGGGTTAAGAATTGGCCCTGGATGAAGCTTTTCTTCAAGATCAAACCTCTACTGAGATCTGCTGAGGCAGAAAAAGAGATGGCCAACATGAAGGAAGAATTCCTAAAACTCAAAGAAGCTTATGCAAAATCTGAAGCTCGAAGAAAGGAACTAGAAGAGAAAATGGTGACTCTTCTCCAAGAGAAGAATGACCTGCAGCTCCAAGTTCAGGCTGTAAGTCTAGTCACAGTATTCCTTATACACCCAACCATGTATTGCATGTTATATGCTAATGAATATCATCAAATATTAGGAGCAAGATAATCTTGCAGATGCCGAGGAAAGATGTGAGGGGCTGATCAAACACAAAATTCAGATGGAAGCAAAAGCCAAAGAGCTCTCTGAGAGGCTGGAGGATGAGGAGGAGATGAATGCAGAACTGACTGCTAAGAAGAGGAAGCTGGAGGACGAGTGCTCCGAGCTGAAGAAAGACATTGATGACTTAGAGTTAACTCTAGCTAAAGTGGAGAAAGAGAAGCATGCCACTGAGAACAAGGTACGACTAATTTGATATTTCTGTTTCTGACAACGAGGGTACGAAAAACAGTCATGTGTCAAACCTGTGCACAGAATTTGTAATACCATCATTTACTTACAACAGGTCAAGAACCTTGTTGAAGAGATGGCTGCTTTAGATGAGATCATTGCGAAGCTGACCAAGGAAAAGAAAGCTTTACAGGAAGCTCATCAGCAAACTCTGGATGACCTGCAGAGTGAGGAAGACAAAGTCAACTCTCTGACCAAGGCCAAGGCTAAGCTGGAGCAGCAAGTGGATGATGTAAGAATTATAATGAACTTATCCACATTAGTTTAACTTTTTGATTGGTGAACCAATTTTCTTTGTATTATGGAGAAATTACTTTGCTTGTTTCTAATAACATTCAGCTTGAGGGTTCTCTGGAACAAGAAAAGAAGATTAGGATGGATCTTGAAAGAGCAAAGCGAAAGCTGGAAGGAGACCTGAAACTGACCCAAGAGAGTCTCATGGACCTTGAGAATGACAAGCAACAACTTGAGGAGCATTTGAAAAAGTAAGCACATTCACATCCTAATATCCACTTCAAAGATTAAGTAAAGATATATAAGTAGTGCTATAAGTGATCTAGCCCTTCCTTCTTCCCCACAGGAAGGACTTTGAGCTCAGCCAGCTTAATAATAAAATTGAGGATGAGCAGGCCATTGCCATTCAGCTTCAAAAGAAACTGAAAGAGCTTCAGGTAACGACTTACTAATATGTGATGCTATCAAAACTGGTTTAACACTTGTACGTGAGCAAAGTCTTTAACAGTGATTTTGGTCTAGGCCCGTATTGAGGAGCTGGAGGAAGAGCTTGAAGCAGAGAGAGCTGCTCGAGCCAAGGTGGAGAAGCAGAGAGCTGACCTGGCCAGAGAGCTGGAGGAGATCAGTGAGAGGTTGGAGGAGGCTGGAGGAGCGACAGCTGCCCAGATTGAAATGAATAAGAAGAGGGAGGCTGAGTTCCAGAAACTGCGCAGAGACCTCGAAGAGGCCACTCTGCATCATGAAGCCACTACTGCCACACTCAGGAAGAAACAAGCTGACAGTGTTGCTGAGCTGGGAGAGCAGATTGACAACCTGCAGAGAGTCAAGCAGAAACTGGAGAAGGAGAAGAGTGAGCTCAGACTGGAGCTGGATGATGTGGTCTCCAATATGGAACATATTGTGAAGACAAAGGTGTGCTAAATTTATATTATTTGGTAATTTTTTTCTCTAATGTTAACATAGCCATGTTGACATAGATATAATACATGCATATTGAACATTTTTACTTTAATGTGACTGAATTTCAGACTAATCTAGAGAAAGCATGCAGGACTCTGGAAGATCAAATGAATGAGTACAAGACAAAGTTTGAAGAGGCTCAGCGCTGCATCAGTGACTTCAACATGCAGAAAGCAAAACTTCAAACGGAAAATGGTATATTTTTCCTTTACTACAACCTACATGTAGTTGCTTTGTATGATAGAAAACACTATCCACTTCAATTTTGTATAAAAGTGTTTAAACCTGGAAAACTCAATTGTTATTCTGAAACCAGACAAGCATTTTTATGTTCATTGGGTTTGGACAATAACAATTTACATTTACCATAACATTAGGTGAGCTCTCGAGGCAGCTGGAGGATAAAGATTCCTTGGTGTCTCAACTCACAAGAGGGAAAATGTCCTACACTCAGCAGATTGAGGATCTAAAGAGACAGCTGGAAGAGGAGACCAAGGTGAAATAAAGTTTCAGTGCCGGCTGACAGCACCAGGCAGTTATTTCCTAAAAAGTAGCACCTCTTCATATAACTTTCTTTTAACAGGCAAAGAGTGCTCTGGCCCATGCAGTGCAGTCTGCTCGCCATGACTGTGACCTGCTCAGGGAGCAGTATGAGGAGGAGCAGGAGGCTAAAGCTGAACTACAGCGTGGCATGTCCAAGGCCAACACTGAGGTGGCTCAGTGGAGAGCCAAGTATGAAACTGATGCCATCCAGAGGACCGAAGAACTAGAAGAGGCCAAGTAAGAGTCTGAAATTTAAATAGATGATTTATTATTCTAAAGACACTTTACCCTTCGTCTATCAGATCAGCTTTTTGTTTGTATTATGTTCCTACTAAAATGTAAGACGAACAAAAAGTTTGTCTGTTGGATGACCAAGCAGCCACTTGTAGCAGTTGAATTCACAGTTTAGTTATCCACCACACAGCTGCGTTTTAATTAAACAGCTCTGAATGATGATTTCTTAAGGAAAAAGCTGGCTCAGCGTCTGCAGGAGGCTGAGGAGGCTGTTGAAGCAGTGAATGCTAAATGTTCCTCTCTGGAGAAGACCAAACACAGGCTGCAGAATGAGATTGAAGATCTCATGGTGGATGTAGAGAGGTCTAATGCTGCTGCTGCTGCTCTGGACAAGAAACAAAGAAACTTTGACAAGGTGAAATACACTGAAGTGTTTGTGACAAAAGTATCAACAGGAAAGGTGGCTTCTAAAGCCTTACACTAGAAAAAATCTCAGCACCCACAGGGGCTATTTAAGTCATAGCTAGCAGAATATAAACACACATAGTGCACAGTGTGGTAGTTTCCATAACAGCCTGCCCCCTGCTGAGCACGTTTGTTAAGAGTGAATGTGAATGTTATAAATGCTGTCTTTGCATGAGCACTGTTTTTAATATTGGAATAAGTGGTTTCATCAATCTGGCAAACACAGACTTATTGTTGGCCTTTGTTACACTGCAGGTTCTTTCTGAGTGGAAGCAGAAGTATGAGGAGTCTCAGTGCGAGCTGGAGAGCTCCCAAAAGGAAGCAAGGGCTCTGAGCACTGAGCTTTT
Organism: Oreochromis aureus; assembly: GCF_013358895.1. Lineage (NCBI taxonomy): Eukaryota > Metazoa > Chordata > Actinopteri > Cichliformes > Cichlidae > Oreochromis > Oreochromis aureus. The sequence continues at coordinate 3,428,590 of NC_052959.1, forward strand.
CAAACTGAAGAACTCATATGAGGAAGCTCTGGATCATCTGGAGACCATGAAGAGAGAAAATAAGAATTTACAGGGTAGGATCTGCTGGTGGTGTTTGTGCTCAGGATCTGTAGACACAGCATTAAACTTTAAAGTCATCCTAATCGCAGTGTTTGACATCCCATAGAGGAGATTTCTGACATCACTGAGCAACTTGGTGAGAGTGGCAAAAGTATCCATGAACTGGAGAAGTTACGGAAACAACTGGAACAGGAGAAGAGTGAGATTCAGTCTGCTCTCGAGGAAGCTGAGGTACATGCTCTGAATAATTAATAAGACAAGTTTCTAAGTAAAACTACCTGCCATTATGTGTAATTCTGTAACCTCTTGCCCACTAGGCCTCTCTTGAGCATGAAGAGGGTAAGATTCTAAGAGCCCAGCTTGAGTTCAATCAAATTAAAGCTGATATTGAACGCAAACTGGCCGAGAAGGATGAAGAGATGGAGCAGTGCAAGAGAAACCTGCAGAGGACCATCGACACCCTGCAGAGCTCTCTTGAAGCTGAGTGTCGCAGCAGGAATGAGGCTCTGCGGCTGAAAAAGAAAATGGAAGGAGACCTGAACGAGATGGAGATCCAGCTAAGCCAGGCTAACAGGCAGGCAGCCGAGGCCCAGAAACAGCTTAAGGCTGTCCATGCACATCTGAAGGTAAACTAAAAAAAGGTGAAAGAATTTTCAGATGTTTTACATTTAAACTGGGTATAAATTTTAATGTGAATAATGTTATCTCATCAAGGATTGCCAAATTCAGCTGGATGACTCTGTTCGGGCCAATGATGACCTTAAAGAGAATATTGCCATTGTTGAGCGACGTAACAACCTTCTTCAGGCTGAGCTGGAGGAACTCAGGGCAGCTCTGGAGCAAACGGAGAGAAGCCGCAGACTTGCAGAGCAAGAGCTGCTGGATGTCAGTGAGAGAGTGCAGCTACTGCACTCACAGGTGAGTTCTGTTTACTGCAACCATCCAGATGTATGAATGCTTTCTCTAAAGTGCAGATGGACACTTTTTCTCATATTCTTGCATTGCATACCTTAATAATATACAGAATACCAGCCTGATAAACCAGAAGAAGAAGCTGGAGGCTGATGCATCCCAGCTTCAAACTGAAGTGGAGGAGTCAGTGCAGGAGTGCAGGAATGCAGAGGAAAAGGCCAAGAAGGCCATCACTGATGCTGCCATGATGGCAGAGGAGCTGAAGAAAGAGCAGGACACCAGCGCTCATCTGGAGCGGATGAAGAAGAACATGGAGCAAACCATCAAAGACCTGCAGCACCGCCTGGATGAAGCTGAGCAGATCGCCATGAAGGGAGGCAAGAAGCAGGTGCAGAAGCTTGAGGCCAGGGTAAGAATCACAAGTACACAAATGCGAAAAATCACAGTTATTTTTTTTGTAACTTAATTTAGTTTACTGTCTTTTAGTTGATGTGTTTTTATTAAAATTGTAACAAATGTTTATACTTAATGTATGCAACTTTGAACTTTGTGGTGGGCCAGAGTATTTGTAGAAAATGATTTTTGCATCTTTTCAGGTGAGGGAGCTTGAGAATGAGGTGGAGTCGGAGCAGAAGAAAAGCAGCGAGGCAGTGAAGGGAATCCGTAAATACGAGCGACGCATTAAGGAGCTCACATACCAGGTCTTTCTTTTAGACATTTTGATTACATAAATAATTAATATTCATATATAATCATATACTTTAAGATAGTTGACTCAGTCAATAATTTCTCAAATCAATTATTATTATTGTGAAATCTACACAAATGAAAAACTGCTATAGTTGATTTTGTACATTGATTCAAGTTTCCTTAATGTCAGCAGCAAGTCCAGGGTGTGACTCTTATTAAAGAATTTAATATCTTCACATTTTTACCTTTACTGTGTTTCAGTTTCAGCAACAGGAAGTTAATAACACATTTAATGTATAGTTGTGTGATATGAGTAACGGGGTCTGTGTTCCTGTTACTTGACATAAAATATTAGACGTGCTGCTTTATCTTAGGCAAATGTACCTTTTCAGCATATACCAGTCATAGGAGTCCTCTTATCCTGCCCCTCTATACACAGATTAACAAAGTAATTCCCCCCAAATTTTCGGAAATATTACAAAGGTTCATTATTTTCTCTCATCTATCTCTACGGCTTATACAGACTGAGGAGGACCGCAAGAATATTCTGCGTCTGCAGGATCTGGTTGACAAACTCCAGCTCAAAGTCAAAGCCTACAAGAGAGCTGCAGAGGAGGCTGTGAGTTTATTCCTAACAAAGTTGTCTCTAATTTAGTTGTGCGCTTTGATTTCCTCTTTCTTTTAACCTAAATATTCCTTGCCATACATATACTTTAAGTTTCCCCAGTTTTAAACATATCTGTTCGATACATGCCATATCACATTTTTTGCTGTAACACAAGGTGTGTCTACATCTGTGCCGACACCTTTATTTTACGATCATGTGGCTTCAAGAAATGTCGACTCCCCCATGCCTCTTAATATTGTGGACTGTGTTGTTTTTGAATCCTGTAGGAAGAGCAGGCCAATACTCACCTGAGCAAGTTCCGTAAACTGCAGCACGAGCTGGACGAGGCAGAAGAGAGAGCTGACATCGCTGAGTCTCAGGTCAACAAGCTGCGTGCCAAGAGTCGTGACGTGGGCTCCAAGGTAAGCGGCTTCTCTAGTTTTCAACCCCTGTTATGATGTTCATGATAACTCACCGCGTCTTTATCCTTTCAGCACGATCAATTTCAAATTGTTTTTATTCTGCAATTGTTAAAATGGCTCATTAAAAAAAAAGACACAATAAACACATTCACACCGATGCTTTAAAAATCAATTTATTTTGAGCTGTATGGTTTGTTTTAGTGGCATTTACATTAGTGGTTGGTTAGTGGTGCGGTTTATTTTGTTAGTAGTATTATTATTATTTTATTTTCTCACACAGAAGCCTTCTTCATTCGTCTCATTCAGGGGACAGTTTTCACTAAAAAAATGTAGTTTTACATATTTGTTTTGTTATGAAGCTAAAAAATAAAAAGTATAACAGTACACGAGTCATAAGAAGGGCGGAGGCTGGATGTAACAAACTAAGGATAAATCATTTGTTTCCACAATAACCTCATTCATTTAATGTGGTTGCAGTCAGTTCGTAGACAGCTTTAAGCTATCTCCTGCCATCCACTAAATATATGTATAGTTCTTTTTAAAGACCTCTTGATTAATTTGTGTGTCTATGTATTTCCAGCTTTTGGACAGATACTAATTTGTCCTCTTATGCAGTGAGGGAAGCTTGCTAAAATATTGTCTGTGTTGCTTTACTTTTCCATATTTTTACCTTCTTAAAAACAAACAAATTAAAAACAACAACAACAAAGCAAACAAAAACGTCTAAATGTCTAGTTATATGAAAATGAAAATGAAATGAAAATGGTCATTATAAGTTCTTGAAAAAAAATCAATAATAGTCTAAAATCAAAATATTAGTCTTGTAGGTTAGAATAGTTGAAGAAAATATCAGTTTAAATGTCAAAACAATATATTCTTCTTGAGGTAAACACTGATATGATGAATGGAGGACAATATTATATAACAAAGAATAACAGGAGGAAGGTTAAGATGTATTTGACGGGTGGAGGCTTTTACAAATTTCCCAAAGAGTGCCCCAAATATCCCTAACTCAAGCACAGCGGTAGACAAAGCAATACTTTATGTTCATCAGTGCCATAACTGAATTTTAAGCCCAGCTCCCACTCTTGTTGCTACTTGCAGTATTTTCTGTGAATTTGTTGAATGTAAGATCCTTGAGGTAATACATTGGTGGTATTTAGAATTTAAATATGAAAATAAAATAAATGTCTTTTGAGTAAAATGTTATCTTTGATAAAAGTAGAGATAAAAACACATTTTTGGCTTAGCTGTAACTTTTTAGCTAGGCAGGTTATAAATATTAGTATAGAATGAACTATGCAAGCCTATGCTTCTCAGTGAATAAAATTATTTTCTATTGAGCTAATATGTATTTTAATATAACAGTGGTTTGCACTGTTGCCTCACAGCAAGAAGGTCCTGAGTTTAATTCCACCATCAGGCCGGGTTCTTTCTGTGTGGAGTTTGCATGTTCTTCCCGTGTTTGCGTGGGTTCTCTCCCGGTACTCCGGCTTCCTCCCACAGTCCAAAGACATGCAGTTAGTGCGGATAGGTTAATTGGAAGCTCTAAATTGCCCATAGGTGTGAATGCAGGAGTGAATGTGAGTGTGAATGGCCATCTGTGCCTATGTGTTAGCCCTGCAGCAGACTGGCAACCTGTCCAGGGTGTACCCTGCCTCTTGCCCTAAGACAGCTGGGGTAGGCTCCAGCCCCCCCGTGACCCTCATACAGGATAAGCGGAAGCGAATGGATGGATCGATGGAAATATTAGTCTTAAGACAGCAACTACTGGTGTACTGATTGTGTGACACATGTTGAGTGTTGGTGGTCCTCAGTCACTAATCTGACTCTCATTGTTTGCTTTCTTATCATTCTTCATCACAGAAAGGGCTAGATGAGGAGTGAAACTCACAGACGGCCACCTAAGACCTATGGGATCTTCTCTATTGGTTCTCCTTTGTCTCCAAAGTAACTGTAGAATAAAGCAAAGTGCATTCAAATTAATGTGTGCTCATTCATTTTTAAGTAGCGCCACATAAACTCAATAAATAATAACATATAAAACTTACATTTCACTTCTCCATCACTGACAAAATACCAATGTTTTTGAAGGTATAAAAATTCTATTAAGTACCAAAAGAATTTAAAGACAAACTGATAAGTGTAAGGTGTTACCACATTAACAATATGTGAAGCTAATCAGTTTACTAATCACTATATTTTCTGCACAGGATCATGTTCGGGGTGTGATGTGTAACTTCTGCCACCTTGTGTTGAATTCTGTGCAACTGTTTTCTGATATTCATTCACGTTTGCAGCCACAAATCTGCAAAGTTTTATTAGCTGTTAGTGGATATTCTGAAAATATTTTCCATCCTATTTAGAATAATTTCATACAGTGTATGCCACAGAAATAGATTTCTGCAAATGCAGATTTCATTCTGTGTGAAGCCTTTAAAACTCAATCCAGCAAGTTTTTGAGATTTATCAAGCTGACGGTTACTGCAGTAATCAAAGTAGACAAAAATATGTTTTGGAAAAAAATACAAAGGCTATAAGGAGAGTCTGTACTCAGCTTGCAATGGTCTAAAAATGCTGTGTCAGAAGTTGTTTTTTATAATAAATCTGAGGGAAGAATAATGCTAATTTTATGGTTGCTAAACAGAATGAAGCCTAAAAATTCTTTTCCCAATAAAGCGTAATTTTCAAAGTAAAAGTGCTTGTATGTTTCCTTACTCAGTCTTGTCCCATACCACTGATAATGATGTCTTAAAATTAGCTGCAAAGCTTTTGTAGTAAAGAGACTTCATAATGTGACACTTGCCTTTTTGTTCAATGAAATAACTGTAACATGGTGAGTTTTTGCCATCAGCACATTACCACTTGCTGTCTTATGCTACTATATTCACAAGGACCATTGGTAGGTGTGGAGGCAGTGCTAGAAATAGTTACTTTCACTAAGTAAAAGGAGAGAGAAAGAAAATGCTCTCCATTAATGAATAATGTGACTGAATAGCACAAAATGAATGAATCAGTATGATTAAAATCTCCCCTAAAACCAGAGGAGGACAGTGTTAGAATCTCTACGTGCAGAACAATGAAACAAACACATTCAAGAGTAAATTATTTACTATATTTATAACAGAATAAAAATTGCATTTTTAAATTTATATCTCTGTGTGTGTTTTTTGTAGCACATTATAATCCAGTCAAATATAAAAACAGTGTAATTAGTTGAGTATAATTGTTGTAACATAATGTCCTGACGATTTAAACCAGGCTGTAATTAAACAATATTGCTTAAATGAAGCCTCGTGTCTAATGTACTAAACAACTGTTGGACACATCTCAGGTTTGCTTACAATCTCTCGCTGTGATATACGGATATTTTAATGCTGTAAAACAAAACAACTAATAAGAATTATTGTTTAAAAGACATCATCAAGTTTCACTGTGCTACTTTCAGAGAAAATATATCACATTAAATCCAAATATAGATGGAAATAAACCATATAAACACACATAAAAAAGAAAATAGAGTATGTCTAAGAAAATAAGAGCACATTTTAGAGGAATGATTCCTATTTGAATCTTTGACAGGCTTACCGTTCTTTATGCATCTGCAGCAGGACACAGGAGAGGCTGAAGCACATCGTCTTGTGCTGTCAGAGTGGTTTAGGTGAAAGCTGACCCTGATCTAACACAGCCCTGTCTTTCAAAGGTCTTCACTATTAACGGAGAGATTAAAAGAAAATAAGCAAATTGCTTCATGTTATTCTTTCCAATCCAGACTTTGAGACACACACAACCATCTAAGCCGTGGCTTTGTTTGTCTTTCCTTTGACTCTTTGGGGCTTGACAGCCTTTTAATACCGTCACCTCTGTGCTACAGGCTTGTGTGTGTCAACTACTTAACAGCTAGGCCTTTGATGTTTAGAAATACTTTAGGATTATTAGACAGACGCCCCCAGCATAAAGTGACACCATTTATTTTTTCCATGAAAGAACAAGTGACCTTACCTTAGAGGGGTTAGGCAGCTAGATGAGGGATGGAAGCCAGGAAGGGACCAAAGAGCAGATGAAGATTTCCACAGGGGCTTAAACAGCTGAGAATGAGAATGAGTCCAACAATGTGAAAGCAATCTCTGATCCACTGGAACACTGCTCTGTACCACAGTGAAGGTCATTCTCATTTTACCATAGGAAACCAAATTTCTAATTCCCTCAGTTATTAAGGGCTGATAATGGAGATCTGTCTGCGTCACATAAAGGAGATCAAAATAAAATCTATTCTCTGCTTCTCCCCACAGCAGTGTTCATCTAATTTTAATGTTCAATGACCGTGGGCACAGAAAATACTTGGCAGAAAACCATAATTAGCTAAACCTTCCCACTGCAAACCTTTAGGAAACACCATCAAACAGATACGTTTCAACATATGGAGTATTTTCAGTGCTGTGCACCTGTTACCCCCCGTCCATCGTGACATCAAAGAATGCACTTCTGCTATACTGCCGCCCTTCACAATCAGAGAGAAAAAATCCAGACAAGAATTTCACAGGGTTATCTTTGTCCTCAAGGCCAAAGGAGAGGGAACAATGCCATGACGACACTGTGAGACAAAGGGTGAAGACCAAACTGGGCAGAACAGTAGTGAGTGATCCCTGACCTTAGCTCTCACTTGACAACAGCTGCAACACTTTGTCTCAGCAGCAGTGACTCCAGAAATGCTTCTCACCTTCCTTTCACATGCCCGACCTTTGCTGAAGTTTGCCTTTCTGATTAAACATCTTAGCATGAGCAATGAGGCCAAAGCTGTTCAACGAGTACAATATTTAGGAGCAAATTAGTCATATTATTTTGCTTGTCCACTTTGTTTGGAATTTGGAAAAGGGGCATTGAATTGACCAGTGCTAATAGGAGAAGAAGTAAAATCAAAGTTACTGTTTGTAACCAGGTTTTGAATGAATTATGAATTATTATTTTTTGTCATAACCCCTGAATCTAAACAGACCATTTGCTCTTGGTTTTGTTGCTTTGCCTTGTATGCAAATTGTAATCAAGAAAGATTATCAGCTGCTGTAAGCGAACAACCAACACCATGTGACAATAATGACTTTATACAACAGAGGCTGAAGATTCTTCAGGCATACTGAATACATGTGGAATATTCTAGTAAGTAAAACCCAGACAAATATAAATATTAAGATTGTAAATATGACTTGAAATATTAAATTGAATTTCATCAGTATTACAAACAATATATAAAGTTACCCGTTACGAATTAAATGAATAAAATAAGAGTCACTTGATATCAAGCCTGTCCCTGATCCCCACCTCTTGCCCTCCCCTTTCTTTGTCCTGTATTGTTCTCGCCATGCTTGTCACAAGGTGAACGCAACAAATAGCAGCAGTACAACTTACCCAATTAGGAGAATGCTTTTTTAATATGTAACCTTTCTCCAAAAATTCAGGCCATATTTGGTGGATAAAGAACCTTTATTAAAGGACGAAGGGCAGATATCAGCTGCAGGGCTCATCACTTCACTTGATTGAAGGTTTAGAGTCAAAGGTAAGCAAAACATTTACATATAATTTAATGTTCAGAATAGAAGGTCAACATTTTAGGAACATACTTTACATGTAAATCGTATTAGTGTGGGGTAATAAATGATGACGCTGTGTGGTAGTGGTAATGGAATTTTTCTTGTTTTGCTTTTTCTTCTGGTTTTAACAGCAAGTCCTGACGGATCCTGCTCTTCTTTTGGAATCCAACCCACCCTAGGTAAAAGCTGTGCTTGGTTTGAGTTAAAAAGGAGCTACCTTCAGTTAGGACTTACATTTCTGCGGTTTAACTAGAAATGCGCAAGTTTTATTGTTAATACTCTAAGTAAGTGGCCAGTCTATTCTCATCATAGTTTTTATGGCAGAATTCTGTATTGAAATTCAAAGTATTGGAACATGAGTTTTGAATGGTGTAAAGATTGTACGGTAGCTTGAGGCAAAGCTGTGATTTTGTAATTCGGCAGTGGAAGTAAAACTGACTGAAAGTCTTTTGCCTCTGTACATATTAGTTTTTGACTGACACCAGACTGTCGCAACAATAAAAAAATCCTAGTGTCATTACTATTTACACCAGTAACCCAAAACAGTTAAACTGCCTGCCTAATGTGTATGCCAACTCTGCACTGCTAAAATCACTATGGGGAGGGACATGAGACTTCTGGGGGTGTGGTGTGTGGCGCTGTGACGTCATGAGTAGATCCTCTGGGTCCTGGGTAGAGGTGTGAGGACTCCCTGGATTGTGTCAGAGCATTCTGTGACTGCTCCATCAGATTCTAATCTTGGGTGTTTGAAGGATGCATCAACACCTAAAGTTAAAGTGCTTGTGGATGCTGGGGAAAGCCTGTATTGTCATGAGTGGGTGGGCGAGTGGAATTCTTGGTCTGCAACAACAGTTATGAGAGTGGTACTTGTGACACTCACATGAATGTCATAATCCAAGATTTTGCAGCAGAACACTGCATTGTAATGAGATGATTGCTGTTCTTCTGTTTTGATGTTTTAGCTTATTGCTGTATCTTTTCGCACTTTACCTGGTAACTGATGGCTAAACGACTGCAGTTCACACCGTTAATAATCGGCAATGAATGACTCTAGCTTGCATTCATTGTTAGAGACTAACATTCACATTTGTAACAGGTTGAAATATGGGGGATGCTGCCATGAAAGAGTTTGGGGCGGCGGCTCCTTACCTGAGAAAGTCAGATAAGGAGCGTCTGGAGGCCCAGACTCGCCCATTTGATATGAAGAAAGAGTGCTTCGTTCCTGACCCTGAAGTTGAGTATGTTAAAGCAACCATCACTAGCCGCGATGGCGACAAAGTCACTGCTGAAACTGAATTTGGAAAGGTGAATAAAGTTTAGGTTCTGCATAAGTGTGTACATGTGTCTACAAAGGACTTTGGTTCTGTTTTGGTTAACATGGCTGTAAACTGTTTGATTTCCATTTGTAGACTGTGACCGTAAAGGAGTGCGATGTGCACCCTCAGAACCCGCCAAAATTTGATAAGATTGAAGACATGGCGATGTTCACCTTCCTCCATGAACCAGCTGTGCTGTTTAACCTCAAAGAGCGTTATGCAGCATGGATGATCTACGTGAGCTGACAGCACAACACGCTAACTGCCCTCCCACAAATTCTACATATTTAACACTTTGCTCTCATCTTTTCACCACCTACTAGACCTACTCTGGGTTGTTCTGTGTGACTGTCAATCCCTACAAGTGGCTGCCAGTCTACAACCAGGAGGTGGTCGCTGCCTACAGAGGAAAAAAGAGGAGTGAAGCTCCTCCTCATATCTTCTCCATCTCTGACAATGCCTACCAGTACATGCTGGCAGGTACAACTATCCCTTTTAGTATTCATCTTGATTGACATTTTGTTTGGACATCATTGCATTTTCCCTGATTTTCTGATATTCTCTTGCTGACAGACAGAGAAAACCAGTCAATCCTTATCACGTAAGTGACTTTACCAACAAGGGTCTTTTCAGCAGTTAAGAGTTATACTTCTTGGTCTTGAAATGTATGTCTTTTTTCCACTCAGTGGAGAATCTGGAGCTGGAAAGACTGTCAACACCAAGCGTGTCATTCAGTACTTTGCCAGCATTGCTGCTGTCCCAAGCGCTGGGAAGAAAGATCCGGCTGCAGAGAAAAAGGTTCTTATGAGACAAGATTTTCTTAATGTTACACAAACACAATATAGTCAAAATATTGCTGTTTTTCAAGGTTCTTTTTTGTTTAACTAAATCAGGGAACCCTTGAAGATCAAATCATCCAGGCTAACCCTGCTCTAGAGGCCTTTGGCAATGCCAAGACCATCAGGAATGACAACTCCTCCAGATTTGTGAGAATCTTTAGATTCTTCTTTCCCTTTATCATCTCCATCTTCTTCTTCTAGCTACTCCCTTTAGGGGTTCCCACAGTGGAATATCTGCCTCAACTTCACTCTATCCCTAGTATTCTCCTTTGTCACACCAACCCTGTGCATGGCTATATGATGATAAATGACAATACCTAAGTGGAACAGAATAAACAAAACTAAAATCAGCTTTTTTCTACCTAACAGGGGAAATTCATCCGTATTCACTTTGACAACCGAGGAAAGCTGGCCTCTGCTGACATTGAAACTTGTAAGTAATTGTGTTTATATGGAAAATCTGAAGGTAGACTTAACTATTACATGCAACTTATCTGTATACCAGGTAAGTTACAAATAATTGATTTCTCTTACAGACCTTCTAGAAAAGTCTCGTGTGACCTTCCAGCTCAAAGCTGAGAGGGACTACCACATTTTCTACCAGATCCTGTCTCAGATAAAGCCTGAACTTCTGGGTACACAGTCATTAACCTTAAGAACTATCACTATATGGAAAACAGCTAGACATTTTGTAATTTTATATTTTTCTTTCTCCTTAGAAATGCTGCTCATCACCAACAACCCTTATGACTACGCCTTCATCTCCCAAGGAGAGACAACAGTAGCCTCTATCAATGATTCTGAAGAGCTGATGGCCACTGATGTGAGATGAATCTCAGATTCACTGCAGCAATTTTAGTCAAAAATTCATTTAATAAAACAAAAAAGAAAATAGAAATATTTATGTTTTGGATTTCCCTCAGGAAGCCTTTGATGTTCTGGGCTTCACTCAAGAAGAGAAGAACAGTATTTACAAGCTTACTGGTGCAATCATGCACTATGGCAACATGAAGTTTAAACAGAAGCAAAGGGAAGAGCAGGCAGAGGCCGATGGTACTGAAGGTGAGAGAAGACTATTGACAAACTACAGTCAGTGAGGATCTCTGTGGGCACTGATAACTTTAAATCAAAACTGCTATTTTGCCACAGATGCTGACAAAGCAGCTTATCTGATGGGCCTGAACTCTGCTGACCTCATCAAAGGTCTCTGTCACCCAAGAGTCAAAGTAGGAAACGAGTGGGTCACCAAAGGACAGAATGTCGCCCAGGTGAGATAATATGAAACTTTTCGATAATTCCAAAATAATTCCCTAAACTTGATCAAGGTTTATTTTTATGCATTTCCTTGTTAGGTGAACTATGCTATCGGTGCACTGTCAAAGGCAGTGTATGAGAGGATGTTTCTGTGGATGGTAATGAGAATCAACCAGTCCCTGGACACCAAACAACCTCGCCAGTATTTTATTGGCGTTCTTGACATTGCTGGATTTGAGATCTTTGATGTGAGTTTGGAAACATTAAATTCTTCTTATATGGTAGTCCTGGATGTAAAATACATTTTAAATCCTGATCATACTGTTGTCCGTCTGGCTTCAGTTCAACACCTTTGAGCAGCTGTGCATCAACTTCACCAACGAAAAACTGCAACAGTTTTTCAACCACCACATGTTTGTACTGGAGCAGGAAGAGTACAAGAAAGAGGGCATTGAATGGACTTTCATTGACTTTGGCATGGATCTGCAGGCCTGTATCGACCTGATTGAAAAGGTGAAACACTGTACAATTACATGTTCAGCTAAAACTAATACAAATATAGTCTTTAACAAACACTTATACTTTCTGTCCCTTTAGCCCATGGGTATCATGTCCATCCTTGAAGAGGAGTGCATGTTCCCCAAAGCCAGTGATGCCACCTTTAAAGCTAAGCTCTACGACAACCACCTGGGAAAATCCAGCAACTTCCAGAAGCCCAGAGTTGTCAAAGGAAAACCAGAGGCTCACTTTGCCCTGATGCACTACGCTGGAACTGTTGATTATAATATCAACAACTGGTTGGTGAAGAACAAGGATCCTCTGAATGAGACTGTTGTGACATTGTACCAAAAGTCTACCGTCAAACTGCTTGCAGCTCTCTTTGCAAATTATGCAGGAGCTGACTCAGGTTTGTTTTAAAAAATTACTAGCATCTTAGTTTACAAGTGATTATTAAAGCATCATGTAATAAGCTACTGGCCCAACCCTCCCCTGCCCACTTTCCCACAAACAACAAATGTATCTTACCACAATTTAAAATTTACAGCTGTAATTGTATTTGTTGTTTTAGCTCAGGAATCTGGTGGGAAGGGCAAAGGTGGAAGCAAGAAGAAAGGTTCTTCCTTCCAAACTGTATCAGCTTTGCACAGGGTAATATCAGTATAATTTTACATATTATAAACTGGTTAATAGAAACATTATTCCTGAATTTAGGACCTTTGGAATTGTAATGTATTTTGAAGGACAATGGCAATTCTTTTCTCTATGATGTGCTATCAGGAGAACCTGAACAAGCTGATGACCAACTTGAGGTCAACTCACCCTCACTTTGTACGCTGCATCATCCCCAATGAGACCAAGACTCCAGGGGCCATGGAGAACCCTCTGGTGATGCACCAGCTGCGCTGTAACGGTGTGCTGGAAGGCATCAGGATCTGCAGAAAGGGTTTCCCCAACAGGATCCTCTATGGAGATTTCAAGCAGAGGTGTCTGTTAGATACATCGATAGTTGGAAAATATAAAGATAAAGCAACATCAAATTTCTTAGTTATCCATTCTGGTGTGTTTTTGTGGTTTGACATTTTATGTAATATAAAACAAAGTTGAAATGCTCACTTGTTTTTTTCCAGGTATCGCATTTTAAACCCAAGTGCTATTCCTGAAGGACAGTTCATCGATAACAAAAAGGCTTCAGAGAAGCTTTTGGGCTCTTTGGATATAGACCACAACCAGTACAAACTGGGTCACACCAAGGTCAGTACTGATAGAACAAATTTTGGCATATGCTGTTATTCTTGGTGTTATCATGTTCTTGATGGTAATGAAGTGGTCAAGAGTACTTCTAACACACACAAAAAAGTGCCTTCAACATGGGTTTCTTGATCTTAGGTATTCTTCAAAGCTGGGTTGCTTGGACTGCTGGAGGAGATGCGAGATGACCGTTTAGCTCTAATCATCACGAGGATCCAAGCAAGATCTCGAGGTGTTCTGGCAAGAATTGAATTTCAGAAGATTGTTGAACGCAGGTATTTGGCACAATGAAACTCCGATTTCAAATCAACTCAAAAGTTACAGGAAAATGGAATATAAAAACAATGACAAAACATTTTACTAAAGGTAGAATTCATCTTCCTTTTATTAACTGAAAGTCAAAAACACCGCAAGGTTGTGTGCTATGGTCTTTAGTTCTGAGGAGGTTTCACAACATTACTTTTAGGATCAGGTGAAGTCCAAAGGTTTGAACCAAATGAGTTTGGTGTAAAAGTCCACTGACACTGTATTATATTCTCAATACCTTACACTATCCTCACAAGCTATTGTATTTTCCTTGGAACACTGAAAACATATTCATAAAGGGGAAAAATTTAATAAAGAACGTCATTTATTTATTCATTAATGTTGGGTCTGCGCTTCAGCAGGCCAGCTAGTTCAGAGATTCATCACCCATGAAGAAAGCATGACAACAACTTAACCGGTTTTTACTTGCTAGCAAGGGAAGGCTGGTTGGAACCAGGCTCTTGGAGCTGAACGCTCCTCACCTGTTTCCCAGCCAACTTCAAAGAAACAGCCTTCCCTGCAGCCTTTTATTCAGTGAATATAAGCACCACCCATTGTAAGGTCACAAAAGGTTAAAACACTGTGTGTGTGTGTGTGTGTGTGTGTGTGTGTGTGTGTGTGTGTGTGTGTGTGTGTGTGTGTGTGTGTGTCTGTATACATGACTTCCCGCCACACAATATATGCTTACAACTGTTTAACCACATTTCCTAGTTACCCAAAGGCCATCTCCCCACACCCGTATATGGCCTAACTTTAATGGTTCTCCATATACAAGCATAGGCGAGCCCCTAAATGGGAGTGAACCTCCTTCACAGAATCTCACATGGAATGTGCCTGCGGTTAAACATTATAGCCTCCCCACCATTCAACAGGCCGGGGAGATGAACAAAAGAATATCTAAACAGGCAGTTTAAGGCAAGGTTTACAAATTTAAGTACAACAATGGCAACATTTAACAATTTACACTGACAATTAATATTTTCAGGTTTATTTAGATATAATGGATACTTTCACATTCGCAAATCGAAGACTGAAAAAAAGATTCATTGACATTAAATAAGCAGAGTCTGGATTACTACAGTATTTTTTACAAGTCAAATGTCTGCAGGGATGCTCTTCTTGTGATCCAGTGGAACATCCGTGCCTTCATGGGGGTCAAAAATTGGCCCTGGATGAAGATGTTCTTCAAGATCAAACCTCTGCTGAAGTCAGCAGAGACTGAGAAAGAGATGGCCAACATGAAGGAAGAGTTTGCCAAACTGAAAGAGGCTTATGCAAAATCAGAAGCCCGCAGGAAAGAACTCGAAGAGAAAATGGTGACTCTTCTCCAAGAAAAGAATGACCTGCAGCTCCAAGTTCAGGCTGTAAGTTAAAGGACTGTTTCTTACAGTATGACAACAAATATCAACATCACATGTATTGTGTGTGTTTGTCGGCTCAATTTGTATGTCATACTTTTTATCTTCAGGAACAAGACAATCTATGTGATGCTGAAGAACGATGTGAGGGGCTGATCAAGAGCAAAATTCAGCTGGAGGCCAAAATCAAAGAGCTGACAGAGAGGCTGGAGGATGAGGAGGAGATGAATGCAGAACTGACTGCTAAGAAGAGGAAGCTGGAGGACGAGTGCTCCGAGCTGAAGAAAGACATTGATGACTTAGAGTTAACTCTAGCTAAAGTGGAGAAAGAGAAGCATGCCACTGAGAACAAGGTACGACTAATTTGATATTTCTATTTCTGAAAACAAGGGTATGAAAAAGAGTCATGTTTCTAAACTCTGCGCAGAATTTGTAATACCATCATTTACTTACAACAGGTCAAGAACCTTGTTGAAGAGATGGCTGCTCAGGATGAGATCATTGCCAAGCTGACCAAGGAAAAGAAAGCTTTACAGGAAGCTCATCAGCAAACTCTGGATGACCTGCAGAGTGAGGAAGACAAAGTCAACACTCTGACCAAGGCCAAGACTAAGCTGGAGCAGCAAGTGGATGATGTAAGAACTTAAAAAATTAGACTTTAAAATAATAATACTTATTTACATATTTACATTTTATATATATTTACTGTATTTGCCCACAGCTTGAGGGGTCTTTAGAGCAAGAAAAGAAAGTCCGTATGGACCTTGAGCGAGCAAAGAGGAAGCTTGAAGGAGACCTCAAGTTAGCTCAAGAAAGTATCATGGACCTGGAAAATGATAAGCAGCAGCTCGAAGAGAGGCTGAAAAAGTAAGAATTAAGAACTGAACTTCTAACACAGTTTTTCATAACAAAGTTCTAAATTTTGTACCACCCTATATAAAATATATTTTTTCCATCCACAGGAAAGATTTTGAGATTAGTCAACTGAACTGTAAAATAGAAGATGAACAAGTAATGAGTGCCCAGCTCCAGAAAAAACTGAAGGAGTTGCAGGTGATAAAAGAATACAACAAAGTGTGAAAAGTGGTGAAAAGTAACTTAGAGCAACAAAATTTCATGGCAGGGTTTGCTTTGACTCTGGTCTAGGCTCGTATTGAGGAGCTGGAGGAAGAGCTTGAAGCAGAGAGAGCTGCTCGAGCCAAGGTGGAGAAGCAGAGATCTGACCTGGCCAGAGAGCTGGAGGAGATCAGTGAGAGGTTGGAGGAGGCTGGAGGAGCGACAGCTGCCCAGATTGAGATGAATAAGAAGAGGGAGGCCGAGTTCCAGAAACTGCGCAGAGACCTTGAAGAGGCCACTCTGCACCATGAAGCCACTACTGCCACACTCAGGAAGAAACAAGCCGACAGTGTTGCTGAGCTGGGAGAGCAGATTGACAACCTGCAGAGAGTCAAGCAGAAACTGGAGAAGGAGAAGAGTGAGCTCAGACTGGAGCTGGATGATGTGGTCTCCAATATGGAACAAATTGTCAAGGCAAAGGTAAGTTACTTTCAGGTATTAGGGTTTGTTCTCATTGCCAAATCAAACATTAATTTTATAATCATCAACATGATTGGCCATCTACTGCTTTTTGTTCACAGAACAACTTGGAGAAAATGTGCAGGTCTCTGGAAGACCAGATGAATGAATATAAAACAAAATCAGAAGAGGGACAGCGTGCCATCAATGACTTCACCATGCAGAAAGCAAAGCTTCAAACTGAGAACGGTATGCATTAGATTTGAACAGCATATTTTAGTCATACCAGTGTGCAATACTGAATTTAATCTTATGCATAAATAAGGTGAACTTTTTGAGGCAGCTTGAGGAAAAGGATTCCCTGGTGTCTCAACTCACGAGAGGAAAACAGTCCTACACTCAGCAAATTGAAGACCTGAAAAGACAACTGGAGGAAGAAGTCAAGGTAGCAAATAATCGTCAGTGTAACCTCATTAGGTAGAGACTATTGGTACACTCAGTGCATAAAGATACACTTTCTTTTAGGCCAAGAATGCATTAGCTCATGCAGTGCAGTCTGCTCGCCATGACTGTGACCTACTGAGGGAGCAGTATGAGGAGGAGCAGGAGGCTAAAGCTGAACTGCAGCGTGGCATGTCCAAGGCCAACTCTGAGGTGGCTCAGTGGAGAACCAAGTATGAAACTGATGCCATCCAGAGGACTGAAGAACTAGAAGAGGCCAAGTAAGTTAAATACACTAAGTCCACTTACTCAGCAAAGGTAAAGAGCGTTTAACCACAAATAAATATTTTCATAACCTAGAAAGAAGCTGACTCAGCGTCTGCAGGAGGCTGAGGAGGCTGTTGAAGCAGTGAATGCTAAATGTTCCTCTCTGGAGAAGACCAAACACAGGCTGCAGAATGAGATTGAAGATCTCATGGTGGATGTAGAGAGGTCTAATGCTGCTGCTGCTGCTCTGGACAAGAAACAAAGAAACTTTGACAAGGTTTTCATCCGGCACTTACTATTTCACTGAAGCGGAAGGTCAATCTTTTGTCTAAAATGAAAACTTTCTTGTAGGTCTTGGCAGAGTGGAAACAGAAGTACGAGGAGTCTCAAACAGAGCTGGAGAGCTCTCAGAAAGATGCCAGGTCTCTGAGCACTGAGCTCTTCAAACTGAAGAACTCCTATGAAGAATCTCTTGAACATTTGGAGACCATGAAGAGAGAGAACAAGAACTTACAAGGTGACTTAATTACCCATTAAAATCATACGTGAATAGTTTGTTCATAGTATAACAGCATTTATTTTTACAATATACCTTCAGAGGAAATATCTGACCTCACTGAACAAATTAGCGAGGGTGGAAAGAATATTCATGAGCTTGAGAAGATTCGAAAGCAGTTGGAACAAGAGAAGTCTGAGATACAGACAGCTCTGGAGGAAGCAGAGGTAAGCTGCTGCATAGTGGCCTTTTTCAAATTTGAAAGATTTTAGGTTGTGAGTATTAATTAATTACAAGTTATGTAGTCATTGTGTCTAATTTTTATTTGTGACAGGCCACACTGGAGCATGAGGAAGGGAAGATTCTCAGAGCCCAACTTGAGTTTAACCAAGTAAAGGCTGACATTGAGCGCAAGCTAGCTGAGAAAGATGAAGAAATGGAGCAATCGAAAAGAAACCACCAGCGAACTGTGGATACTCTTCAAAGCTCTCTGAGGCTGAGACTCGCAGCAGGAATGAGGCTCTGCGTCTGAAAAAGAAGATGGAGGGAGACCTCAATGAGATGGAGATCCAGCTAAGCCAGGCTAACAGGCAGGCAGCTGAGGCCCAGAAACAACTTAAGGCCGTCCATGCACATCTGAAGGTCTGAATAAACGAGCAGTTCTACTTCTTTGAAACAAAAAACAAAACCAAAGTGAAACATAAGTTAAAATTTGGGGGGGTTTTATCTTCAAGGATACTCAACTTCAGCTGGACGACTCTCTGCGAGCCAGTGACGATATGAAGGAAAACATTGCCATTGTTGAGCGACGCAACAACCTTCTTCAGGCTGAACTGGAGGAGCTGAGAGCAGCTCTGGAGCAAACGGAGAGAAGCCGCAAACTTGCAGAGCAAGAGCTGCTGGATGTCAGTGAGAGAGTGCAGCTACTGCACTCACAGGTAAGATACAAAGGTTGTCTTTGTGATATATTTCTGTTCAATTGTGTAAGCAATTGTCATACTGATAAATGTGTATTTTCTCAAAACAGAACACAAGTTTGATAAATCAGAAAAAGAAGTTAGAAGCTGACACCTCCCAGCTTCAGACAGAAGTAGAAGATGCAGCTCAGGAATGCAGAAATGCTGAGGAGAAGGCCAAGAAGGCCATCACTGATGCTGCCATGATGGCAGAGGAACTGAAGAAAGAGCAGGACACCAGCGCTCATCTGGAGCGGATGAAGAAGAACATGGAGCAAACCATCAAAGACCTGCAGCACCGCCTGGATGAAGCTGAGCAGATCGCCATGAAGGGAGGCAAGAAGCAGGTGCAGAAGCTCGAGGCCAGGGTGGGTATAGCACTTCAGTCTCTCCCTATAATCTCTTTGACTACAGCATCTATATGTCAGATAAATAGCTGGTCTAAATTTAACTGATGTTATCTGAGTTTTTTGTGATATCTGAATTCTGTAGGTCAAGGAACTTGAAAATGAGGTGGAAAATGAGCAGAAAAAGGCCAGCGATGCTGTGAAGGGAGTAAGAAAGTATGAAAGGCGTATCAAGGAGCTTACTTATCAGGTAAGTTTAATTCTGAACCAAAGTTAGCTTGTCTGATGGAAATTATACTCAGAAACAAAACTATTTAAAAATTTGTACTAATTAGACCGAAGAAGATCGCAAAAATCTAGCACGTCTTCAAGATTTGGTGGACAAGCTGCAGCTAAAGGTCAAGTCCTACAAGAAAGTTGCAGAGGAAGCTGTAAGTTATACAGATTTTAAATACCGCCCTTACATCTGACCACTGACCTAATATTTTCTTTACAAACAATATTGTGTTTCTACTCTACAGGAGGAACAGGCCAACAGTAATCTTACCAAGTTCCGCAAACTTCAACATGAGCTCGATGAAGCTGAGGAAAGAGCTGACATTGCCGAGTCTCAGGTCAACAAACTACGCGCCAAAAGCCGTGATGTGGGATCAAAGGTTTGTATGTGTACATGTTTAAAAAAAGTGTTAGTCTGGAATAGTAGGACTCTTAGCATCCTGCTCACAGATCACCAACACAAATTCTAGCTTTTTATCTCAAGTATCATTGAGAAAAATAAAAGTGAAAGCATGTATTGTAATCTTACTGCAGAATCACTGTAGAGTAAGCAATGACTGTTTTCACTTCATTTACAATCCAGCTCTTCTTTTCAAATAAAAAAAGCTCACTAATGATCCTCTTTCCCCCCACTTTCTTGTTTCAGAAAGGACTTGATGAAGAATGAAGTTCACCTTGAAATGATCATTTCTGAGACACCTCTTGGTCCTGCAATGAAGTCTCCCTATGCATGTGTTTTTGTTTAGTAGAATAAATTTAATGAGCATCTCAAACAGTGTTGTGAGTTTCATTGACAAACGTGTTTGCTGTTTATACTGGTGAGAACTTGTTTTTACAAAACAAATAAATATAAAATCCAAACCAAACTAGTAGAAAAATAAGATAAAAAATAATTAAAAGGATAGCAACAAAGACAAATTAAAAGTGTTATGCTTTAAATGTCTATTACTGATATTAAATAATTGCATTATAACGAATGTATCAGTAATTTGACTGAATTTCCCCATAGATATAATAATAAGTAGTTTTCCCTTTCACACTTCTTTCCAATGAAAGAAGGGAACAAACTGGTAAATTTGGATAACAAAGTCAGTTGTACTTACTGTGACTTCAGACAATATCACAAAAACTAATACATTACAATAAACAAAGCATTTTGGTATTCAGTACTACTAGAGAATGCAAAATTCGAAACCATGGTCACTAAATCAATTTCTTTGAGCTTTTAGAAATAAAAATGTGTGGCAGAAAACTATGTGTAGCTTATAAATGACAAAGTGTTTCCCATTGGGACTATTATTAATGCAAAGTCAATGTTATTTATATAGTGCCAAATCACAACAACAGTCGCCTCAAGGTGCTTTATTTTGTAAGGTAGACAAAGGTATTATTACTAAGCAGCTTTTATACCTCATTCATCAGAAGTCAGTCAAACATCAAATGACCACCAGATGGCGCTCACGGGTCCATTTCTTGTACTACGATAAAGAAGGCAGTTGGAAAAAGTCATGTGAAAGTAATGAAACTTACTCTACATGTTACATGATAAGAAGAGTTTGCTTTGTCATTTTATTTGGATTTTCAGGCATTTTATATGTTTTATATTTCCCTGTAGTGTGTCATCTAAAAAAAATTTTAAAATGTTTTTTGGGTTTTCTGGATTTAAATGAGATTAAAATAGGTGACAATGGCATTGAAGAAGACTTTAAAAGAATAATTAATGACATGTGAAGAGAGGACTACAGAATTCAGGTTGATTGAATCAAATAAGCATTTTTTCGTATAACACTTACTTAAATGACACTACCAACTAGAAAATGCAGAAGTATTTTATGAATGTAGTCTTGAACTATTATCATTATTATTACTCTAGGAAGCTCCTAAGAACAATATGCTTATGTACAGAACTGTAAATGACACAGTGCTTGATAAGTGAACTACAGTGAGACATTTCTACTCCACATGCACCCACAATAGATAATTAACAAAACAAGCTCACAGACTACTCTTTTTGCATAAATAAAAGCCATCTTCTCAATACTTCTTTTGGGTATAGAAAATTGGACATTATCCAGAGACACAACAAATTATTTCTGACTATTTCTTTCCATTTTGATATGACTACAGGCTAACATAAATAAATAACATAAATAAATAATAAAAACTAGACTATAAAAGTGAAAACTACTAACCTTCACATCAGTAGTAGCGCCCATTCTTTCTTGTAACAAGCACTCTCTTTTTGGAGCCAGACTGGGGAGGGCCATTTGGAGCACAGGATACAAGCAGACTTGACAGACTGGCAGCAGATAGTCTGGTCTTGGTGTGTCCTCCAAGAGGAAATAGTACATTGACAATATGAACATATTAGGTCTAAAAGAAATGTTTTCTATTTTTGCCATTTCCACAATCAGAAATTAGAAGTTCTACATAAAGTAAAACAAAAAGTTGATAATAAAATCTTTAAATGGCCAAGAGTACCTTTTCAATATTTCATCAGAGCATTTCCTGGTCACTACCTCATCTGAAGACAAGCAGTACTCAGGACTTGATCCTATAGAGAGGTCCATAGTCTGAATGAGTGAGAAGTGGACAAGGGAGGAGAACAATCAACTCCTGTAAGCCTGTCAAAATTCAACACCACTTAGAAGTGACCTTTCACAGTAACATAGGACAAATTCTGCCAATAGCTTTGCTGGCTCTAGTTTCAAACTTAAGTGAGGCAAGGTGCCTCACACCTTCTTTTGTGTGCTCATGTGATCATAAAAGTCAAAGACACAAAGACCGTGGACAGCTGGGAATGAGACCTTAAATGGCTGGAAGAGTGCTCTCCTAGGGCCTGGAATAGACAGAGGATAAGTAAAGGAGAAGGAAATGGCATCTGATAGAAAGTCACATAATTGAGGTTCTAGAAGGATTTAATTTGAGCCAGACCTTCATCAGACCTTCATCAAACAAAAAAAAAAAAAACAGCAAACAAACAAAGAAAAGAAACTTATGAGAAACTATGAAAGCTGATTTGCCCTCCTTGTCTTGTTTTAGGGGTTTCGTTTGTAACACATACAGGTTTATTTGTACATGCATTTTGCACTGAACGTAGATTAATTTAGTATGTTGCTTTACATAAATGATATATTATCCCACAATATGCTTGCTATAGTATATATAGCATATTGTTATGTTCCCTTGAGGTTATCACCTGTTGCTGCTGGTCAAAGAAAAAATACAAACCGGTCTCAACTACCTGCGTCACAAGCTGTCCCCAAGCTATACTCTGAACCGCCAAGCCCTCAAAGGCAGCCAACAGGAATTTCACAAGTTATCTTTGTGCTCAAGGATAAAGGGAAGAAAACAATTCCATGTCAACAGAAGCCAGCCAAGGGCACTCGCTGCATGTCACTTTTGATAGCAGGTTGAAGTATATAGATCATAACAATGAGAATTTTTTGGTATATATATATATATATATATGTGTGTGTGTGTGTGTGTGTAAGTTAAATCAACTCAAAAGGTTTGAAACAACAGAATCTTGTGCAAACTTCTAAATCTTTCGCTACTGTTTAAATTTCTTGTCATTAGCTACGTAGTCAGGGGTCATTTGTGCCCTCTCGTCTTTTGTTCTAGTGGCAAAAAAGTCATTTATTTCATAGAAAACTAAATGAAATAAAAGGTTTGCTTCATCTATCCTCAAACTGATATGATCCTGATGTGCTTTGGTTACAATTGGAGAAAGACAAAAATAATTTGCATTCTTGTTAGAAGAGTTATGACCTCTAAAATTAAGAACACTTTGTATGTAGATCTCTTAATTTATGTTGGGCTAAAACTTTTTGCAAAATTAATTAATCAATACAAAAATGAAATTAAACGTTTTAATCTGTGTGTATTTCCTTATACACCGTTTATCATAGAGACAGAGTTCAAACACAAAATGAATAATTTTATAATAACAATAATAATAATATAACAACAATAACCAACAAACAAAGTCCAGCATCAGGAAAACTCCCACTGCTCTTCCACCAGAAATCATATTGTCTAGTTATTAAAACTGTGTAGAGGAAAAGGGAAGGCAACATTATTTGTAAGACCAAAGAGATGTACATGCAAGTACAACAAAAACCCATTTTATATACTATTGTACTACTGATCTACTGAATGGACCAAGATTTTTCTTCTCTGTTCAGAAACAGCTGATGACGAGTTAACAGAGAATATACACACACGTATTATGTGTGACACACTATTAGGGAGCTCATGCACGTTGATCAATTAAATATGACTTACTGCAAATTTTAGCATAGCAACACAATTATACTGCTCATACTGCTGAATGAAGACCCCACAAACACAACACATGAAAGTTGCAGTGAACCATTCATATGCTTGCTTGCTTGAACTGCAGAAAGATAACGGAAACTAAATGAAGAATCATATTACAGATGCTCTTTAGTAAAATAGAGGAGTTATAATTTTATTAATATTAATTTGGTACAAAACTTACAGCCCTTTGTTTCCCTTTTTTCATGAAATAAACTTGGGTTGGATTGCATTACATCTGAACACATCTATTGTTGGTAAAGAAAAGGAAAGAATGCAGAGCGACCAGGGTTAGACTAAGGGTGTAGATCTAATTGAGAACAGTGGTGAGTGATAATAAAGGGACTTCACAGCTGCGACCTTGGCCTTGTCTTGCCTCTCTGTAGACAACAGCTGCTCTTTATTCTTCCTCTTGAAATGTATTTTACACCCTATCGCTTTACAGACTATTGTTGAACTTTAGATCTCAAGATGCTTAAAGTGACACAAATCCTAGCCTGCTTTATTCATATGTTGAACAGACTACAGAGTGCAAAAGTCTATGACATGGTGGCTCTACCTTCTAATTAACAAATATCCCTTTTTTCATCCTGAAAAAAAATCTGCCTAATTATTGTTATATAATTATATAGAATATATATATATATATATATATAGAAACCCTGGTTAAAATATCTGAATCTCTATCTCATGATGTTTTGGCTTATTTGCTGAGGCAAATAATTAATTAGATACTTAGAATTAGACAGACAGACAGACAGACAGACAGATAGATAGATAGATAGATAGATAGATAGATAGATAGATAGATAGATAGATAGATAGATAGATAGATAGATAGATAGATAGATAGATAGATAGATAGACTACCATCTGTCCTAGCCTCCCCCACCTCCTCCTTCACCCTTCTTTGTCATGTCCATGCGGGTGCATTAGTGTGTTGCTCACAATGTGAGAGCAGCAAATAGCTGCTCCAGGCTCTACCCAATTTGGAGAATGCTTTTTGTGATAGACAACCTGGATGCCATTTCTCTGATATTCATTCCCATATTTGGTTGACCTACAACCTTTATTAATGGAGAGGTAGCCTGGTCAGCCACTGGATCAGTCATTTCTCTTAAGGTTGACAGTCAGAGGTAAGAGAACACCCACACAAGTATAAAAGTTTTAATTATATTAAAATTTCTGCTGCTAGCTATATTTTGTAATAGGTTAGGAATTTATTTGAGTGACAGGACTCCTGTTTCTGTAAACCTAGCTGTCAAATTTCTAATGAATTTGTGATGTTATATGTGATCTTTGGTTCCTTTCTGTGTACTTCATATAAATAGCACAAATCGTTACTTCCTGTGGAGTGAAACGCCTTAGGTAAAATTCAAAGCTACATTTGTTGAATTTCTGAATCAGTTAACTTCAATGCATTTTTCTATTGATGCATGTGCATGTCAAAAAAGAATGGGCATTTTTTGTGATTATGTCTGTTTGGGGTTGCTGGTCTTAAATACCCAAACACTACAAACATCTATGGTAGTTGCGTCTCATGTAAAGACCTGCTGCATAGCACGTTAATTTGAGCCTTCTGCATACTAAAAGTTACCGGAAATGCTTGATATACAAGAATATAAATATTTTTTGTTGTTTTTAGAAATTCTTTTATGTCTCTGTTACTAAACCTGCTTTGTGTGCATTTTTTCTGGGTCTTACATGAATTTAGGTAATATATGCTTATGCTTATTTACATTTAATATACATCTTTTTAAAGGTTCAAATATGGGGGATGCTGCCATGAAAGAGTTTGGGGCGGCGGCTCCTTACCTGAGAAAGTCAGATAAGGAGCGTCTGGAGGCCCAGACTCGCCCGTTTGACATGAAAAAACAGTGCTTTGTTCCTGACCCTGAAGTTGAGTACGTTAAAGCAACCATCACTAGCCGCGATGGCGACAAAGTCACCGTCGACACTGAATTTGGAAAGGTATATTCATCATATCAGTTCCATTCAAATGTATTTTAGTTTTTAGCTTTGTGTAATACCTGGTACTTCTTTTTGCAGACCGTCACAGTAAAGGAGTGCGATGTGCACCCTCAGAACCCGCCTAAGTTTGATAAAATTGAAGACATGGCAATGTTCACCTTCCTCCATGAACCAGCTGTGCTGTTTAACCTCAAAGAGCGTTACGCAGCATGGATGATCTACGTGAGTTACCAAACTTGAAAGTTATCTTTAGTGAAATAACATTTTTGCATCTCAAACAAAATTTAATATCCTTCTCTTTATATGGCAGACCTACTCTGGCTTGTTCTGTGTGACTGTCAATCCCTACAAGTGGCTGCCAGTCTACAATCAGGAGGTGGTTATTGCCTACAGAGGAAAGAAGAGGAGTGAAGCTCCTCCTCATATCTTCTCCATCTCTGACAATGCCTACCAGTACATGCTGGCAGGTACAACTATCCCTTTTAGTATTCATCTTGATTGACATTTTGTTTGGACATCATTGCATTTTCCCTGATTTTCTGATATTCTCTTGCTGACAGACAGAGAAAACCAGTCAATCCTTATCACGTAAGTAACTTTACCAACAAGGGTCTTTTCAGCAGTTAAGAGTTATACTTCTTGGTCTTGAAATGTATGTCTTTTTTCCACTCAGTGGAGAATCTGGAGCTGGAAAGACTGTCAACACCAAGCGTGTCATTCAGTACTTTGCCAGCATTGCTGCTGTCCCAAGCGCTGGGAAGAAAGATCCGGCTGCAGAGAAAAAGGTTCTTATGAGACAAGATTTTCTTAATGTTACACAAACACAATATAGTCAAAATATTGCTGTTTTTCAAGGTTCTTTTTTGTTTAACTAAATCAGGGAACCCTTGAAGATCAAATCATCCAGGCTAACCCTGCTCTAGAGGCCTTTGGCAATGCCAAGACCATCAGGAATGACAACTCCTCCAGATTTGTGAGAATCTGTATCTGACTGATGTCAGACTACTTGTTTACATTTATAAACAAGTTACTTATATTCCAAAATTACAACTGAACACACATTTTCCTCCCAGGGTAAATTCATCCGTATTCATTTTGACAACCGAGGAAAGCTGGCCTCGGCTGACATCGAGACCTGTAAGTAAAATTAAGATAATCCATGTATCCATTTTCTGAGCCATTTTTTGTTTGGTTGAAGGTCTCTGCAAATATGAACCAAGAGTGCTGTAACCATGCAAAGCCTGTTTAAAACTGGGGGATTATTTTATAATTAAACTTTTGAAAAACTCTATTAAATTTGTTACTGTGTTTCACACTTTCATACCATTTATGATAACTCATTCAGACCTTTTGGAAAAGTCTCGTGTGACTTTCCAGCTCAAAGCTGAGAGGGACTACCACATTTTCTACCAGATCCTGTCTCAGATAAAGCCTGAACTTCTAGGTAAGTATGAATACAGAACAGGTGTTTGAGTTGTACTCAATTGTACATTTCATAGTGAAATAAACATTTTTTATTTAATTTTAGAAATGCTGCTCATCACCAACAACCCTTATGACTACGCCTTCATCTCCCAAGGAGAGACAACAGTAGCCTCTATCAATGATTCTGAAGAGCTGATGGCCACTGATGTGAGATGAATCTCAGATTCACTGCAGCAATTTTAGTCAAAAATTCATTTAATAAAACAAAAAAGAAAATAGAAATATTTATGTTTTGGATTTCCCTCAGGAAGCCTTTGATGTTCTGGGCTTCACTCAAGAAGAGAAGAACAGTATTTACAAGCTTACTGGTGCAATCATGCACTATGGCAACATGAGGTTTAAACAGAAGCAAAGGGAAGAGCAGGCAGAGGCCGATGGTACTGAAGGTAAAAAATATAATTATAACATAATAGATTATATTCAAATAACTAGGCACTCTGATGCCTGACTAATGCCAGACCTGTTGAATCAAGAAATCACTTAATTAGAAGCTAAATAGAACCTAACAAAGTGAAGGATACAACAATGTAAAAAAAAAAAAACCCTCTAAAACAGACGACATCTATCAGTGTGCAAAGGGTTAAAAATCAATTTCTTAGGCTTTGGAAATGCAAGAAACCATGGTGAGAGCCACTATCCACCGGAAAAACAGACAACTCTGAGGGAGAACCGATCATTAGTTAAAGTACAATGTAAAGTAAAAAATACTGAATGTAAATGGATGATGTTATTTTTATCAGAATGTCTTAAACTGTGCAAAACAAAATATGCAAAAAATGCATCACTGTCACTATTTCTCAGATGCTGACAAAGTTGCATATCTGATGGGCCTGAACTCTGCTGACCTCATCAAAGGTCTCTGTCACCCAAGAGTCAAAGTAGGAAACGAGTGGGTCACCAAAGGACAGAATGTCGCCCAGGTGAGATAATATGAAACTTTTGGATAATTCCAAAATAATTCCCTAAACTTGATCAAGGTTTATTTTTATGCATTTCCTTGTTAGGTGATTTAATGAAAACACACCATTTATTTTGAATCACATATTTCCGTTCTAAGGTGTACTACGCTATCGGTGCACTGGCTAAGTCAGTGTATGAGAAGATGTTTCTGTGGATGGTGGTGAGGATTAACCAGTCCCTGGACACCAAACAGCCTCGCCAGTATTTTATTGGTGTGCTTGACATTGCTGGATTTGAGATCTTTGATGTGAGTTTGGAAATATAAGTTCTTATAATCTTATAAATGGTAATCCCTAATGTAATGATGCATTTTAAATCATGAACATACTGTGGTCCATTTCATTTCAGTTCAACACCTTTGAGCAGATGTGCATCAACTTCACCAACGAAAAACTGCAACAGTTTTTCAACCACCACATGTTTGTACTGGAGCAGGAAGAGTACAAGAAAGAGGGCATTGAATGGGAGTTCATTGATTTTGGTATGGATCTGCAGGCCTGTATCGACCTGATTGAAAAGGTGACACTGGACTATATAAAAACATTTCTATTTTTATCCTAGTGTTTGTGCATGTTATTCTTAAAACTAAAATGTATGTTAAAATTTTTGTCATGAAAATTGTTTTTCTTCATTATATTTATCTTAGCCCATGGGTATCATGTCCATCCTTGAAGAGGAGTGCATGTTCCCCAAAGCCAGTGATGCCACCTTTAAAGCTAAGCTCTACGACAACCACCTGGGAAAATCCAACAATTTCCAGAAGCCCAGAGTTGTCAAAGGAAAACCAGAGGCTCATTTCTCCCTTGTGCACTACGCTGGAACTGTTGATTACAATATCAACAACTGGCTGGTGAAGAACAAGGATCCTCTGAATGAGACTGTTGTTGGTCTTTTCCAGAAGTCTAACCTTAAGCTTTTATCCCTGCTTTTTGCCGGATATGCAGGAGCTGATTCAGGTATTTTGACATCCCATAGTGAAATCAAATTAGAAATCAATAATAATTTCCAACAACAACAGTATTGTAATCAATTTTTCTACAGATTTGAAATGTCCCTAAAATGTGTTGTCATCTGTTGGTTCTCTCAATAAAGTTTGACATAATTTTCTTTTAGCTCAGGAATCTGGTGGGAAGGGAAAAGGTGGAAGCAAGAAGAAAGGTTCTTCCTTCCAAACTGTATCAGCTTTGCACAGGGTAAGATATGTATAAATTTTTATTTTTTAATGTAAAGGAGAGATTGTACTGAGTTATACATCATTACTTCAGCAAGAATTTCTCATTGTTCTGATACTGGTTCAAAACTTTGTTGTGATTTGCCCAGTTTTGAAGTTATAGACACTGACATTAACCAGGCGACACAGACCCTTTGTGGGCTGCATTAGAAAGGTCAACAATCTGACTAAAATCGACCGTGGCAACTACTTTGTAAACACCCAAAAGGAAACTTACATACTGAATGTAGTTGGTGTCAAAAGCAATAGCAACAATTTACATATGGAAAACTTCCAGGAGAACCTGAACAAGCTGATGACCAACTTGAGGTCAACTCACCCTCACTTTGTACGCTGCATCATCCCCAACGAGACCAAGACTCCAGGGGCCATGGAGAACCCTCTGGTGATGCACCAGCTGCGCTGTAACGGTGTGCTGGAAGGCATCAGGATCTGCAGAAAGGGTTTCCCCAACAGGATCCTCTATGGAGATTTCAAGCAGAGGTTTGAATTCTCTTAAAACATATTCATATTAATATGTACTTAAAAAGAAACAACTCTTTCATCTGTTGTTTTTCTAACAAAGGTACCGTATTTTAAACCCTAACGCCATTCCCGAGGGACAGTTTATTGACAACAAGAAGGCTGCTGAAAAACTTTTGGGCTCTTTAGATATAGACCACAACCAGTACAAACTGGGACACACCAAGGTCAGTATTTGCATGCTTATAGAACACTTTGAACAGAAACAAGCTGTTACTGACTCTGCTATTTGTTGTTGTAAAAGGTGTTCTTCAAGGCTGGGCTGTTGGGCCAGCTAGAGGAGATGAGAGATGACAGATTAGCCCTAATCATCACTGGCATCCAAGCTCGATCAAGAGGCCTTCTGGCAAGAGTTGAATTCCAGAAGATTGTTGAACGCAGGTAACTTATCAAAGCTTAGCCAAATTCTGTTAGCCAACTCAGTTTATGTTGTTCAGCACAATGTCAAAACAGATTTGCATCATTAAAATGTATCATCTGTCCAGTATACAAGACATGTTTTCCACTGAACCTTGAACAAGAAACAAAATATCAAAATGCATATGTTTATGGACAAAAAATACGGCAACTGTCATTACATACATGCATAGGAGAATGTTGTGAGGGTTTGGTAAATGATATATTAAAAACATATTTTTAATGAAGGATTAAAGGTGGATGAGGGAGTTTTACAAACACTGATTATCTGTTGTCTGCAGGGATGCTCTTCTTGTGATCCAGTGGAACATCCGTGCCTTCATGGGGGTCAAAAATTGGCCCTGGATGAAGATGTTCTTCAAGATCAAACCTCTGCTGAAGTCAGCAGAGACTGAGAAAGAGATGGCCAACATGAAGGAAGAGTTTGCCAAACTGAAAGAGGCTTATGCAAAATCAGAAGCCCGCAGGAAAGAACTCGAAGAGAAAATGGTGACTCTTCTCCAAGAAAAGAATGACCTGCAGCTCCAAGTTCAGGCTGTATGTTAAAGGATTGTTTCTTACAGTATGACAACAAATATCAACATCACATATATTGTTTGTCTGCTTAATGAGTATGTCATACTTTTTATCTTCAGGAACAAGACAATCTATGTGATGCTGAAGAACGATGTGAGGGGCTGATCAAGAGCAAAATTCAGCTGGAGGCCAAAATCAAAGAGCTGACAGAGAGGCTGGAGGATGAGGAGGAGATGAATGCAGAACTGACTGCTAAGAAGAGGAAGCTGGAGGACGAGTGCTCCGAGCTGAAGAAAGACATTGATGACTTAGAGTTAACTCTAGCTAAAGTGGAGAAAGAGAAGCATGCCACTGAGAACAAGGTACAACAAACCTATTAATGACTGTCATTGTGAAATTCATCTGTTACTAAAATGAACCTCTATTTTGGCTATAGGTAAAAAACTTGACTGAGGAAATGGCTGCATTGGATGAAATCATTGCCAAGCTGACCAAGGAAAAGAAAGCCTTACAGGAAGCTCATCAGCAAACTCTGGATGACCTGCAGAGTGAGGAAGACAAAGTCAACACTCTGACCAAGGCCAAGACTAAGCTGGAGCAGCAAGTGGATGATGTAAGAACATAGACTGACTTTAATAGTTAATGAATAATAATTTTAATATATCAGTACCATTGTAATAATATTTATTTTCCCCCACAGCTTGAGGGGTCTTTAGAGCAAGAAAAGAAAGTCCGTATGGACCTTGAGCGAGCAAAGAGGAAGCTTGAAGGAGACCTCAAGTTAGCTCAAGAAAGTATCATGGACCTGGAAAATGATAAGCAGCAGCTCGAAGAGAGGCTGAAAAAGTAAGATGAGATGGGCGGGTTTACAATGAAACAATAAAAACACATTTTAGATTGTGCCTTAAGTAAAACATTTTTATTTTATATCCAAAGGAAAGATTTTGAAATCAGTCAGCTGAATGGTAAAGTTGAGGATGAGCAGGTGATGAGTGCCCAGCTCCAGAAAAAACTGAAGGAGTTGCAGGTAATGAATCAAACAAGACCCATGAAAAAGAAAAAAAAACATATGGTTTGGAGGAGTAAAATTAAATGTCAAGGTTTGCTTTGACTCTGGTCTAGGCTCGTATTGAGGAGCTGGAGGAAGAGCTTGAAGCAGAGAGAGCTGCTCGAGCCAAGGTGGAGAAGCAGAGAGCTGACCTGGCCAGAGAGCTGGAGGAGATCAGTGAGAGGTTGGAGGAGGCTGGAGGAGCGACAGCTGCCCAGATTGAGATGAATAAGAAGAGGGAGGCCGAGTTCCAGAAACTGCGCAGAGACCTTGAAGAGGCCACTCTGCACCATGAAGCCACTACTGCCACACTCAGGAAGAAACAAGCCGACAGTGTTGCTGAGCTGGGAGAGCAGATTGACAACCTGCAGAGAGTCAAGCAGAAACTGGAGAAGGAGAAGAGTGAGCTCAGACTGGAGCTGGATGATGTGGTCTCCAATATGGAACAAATTGTCAAGGCAAAGGTAAGTTACTTTCAGGTATTAGGGTTTGTTCTCATTGCCAAATCAAACATTAATTTTATAATCATCAACATGATTGGCCATCTACTGCTTTTTGTTCACAGAACAACTTGGAGAAAATGTGCAGGTCTCTGGAAGACCAGATGAATGAATATAAAACAAAATCAGAAGAGGGACAGCGTGCCATCAATGACTTCACCATGCAGAAAGCAAAGCTTCAAACTGAGAACGGTATGCATTAGATTTGAACAGCATATTTTAGTCATACCAGTGTGCAATACTGAATTTAATCTTATGCATAAATAAGGTGAACTTTTGAGGCAGCTTGAGGAAAAGGATTCCCTGGTGTCTCAACTCACGAGAGGAAAACAGTCCTACACTCAGCAAATTGAAGACCTGAAAAGACAACTGGAGGAAGAAGTCAAGGTAGCAAATAATCGTCAGTGTAACCTCATTAGGTAGAGACTATTGGTACACTCAGTGCATAAAGATACACTTTCTTTTAGGCCAAGAATGCATTAGCTCATGCAGTGCAGTCTGCTCGCCATGACTGTGACCTGCTGAGGGAGCAGTATGAGGAGGAGCAGGAGGCTAAAGCTGAACTGCAGCGTGGCATGTCCAAGGCCAACTCTGAGGTGGCTCAGTGGAGAACCAAGTATGAAACTGATGCCATCCAGAGGACTGAAGAACTAGAAGAGGCCAAGTAAGTTAAATACACTAAGTCCACTAACTCAGCAAAGGTAAAGAGCGTTTAACCACAAATAAATATTTTCATAACCTAGAAAGAAGCTGGCTCAGCGTCTGCAGGAGGCTGAGGAGGCTGTTGAAGCAGTGAATGCTAAATGTTCCTCTCTGGAGAAGACCAAACACAGGCTGCAGAATGAGATTGAAGATCTCATGGTGGATGTAGAGAGGTCTAATGCTGCTGCTGCTGCTCTGGACAAGAAACAAAGAAACTTTGACAAGGTTTTCATCCGGCACTTACTATTTCACTGAAGCGGAAGGTCAATCTTTTGTCTAAAATGAAAACTTTCTTGTAGGTCTTGGCAGAGTGGAAACAGAAGTACGAGGAGTCTCAAACAGAGCTGGAGAGCTCTCAGAAAGATGCCAGGTCTCTGAGCACTGAGCTCTTCAAACTGAAGAACTCCTATGAAGAATCTCTTGAACATTTGGAGACCATGAAGAGAGAGAACAAGAACTTACAAGGTGACTTAATTACCCATTAAAATCATACGTGAATAGTTTGTTCATAGTATAACAGCATTTATTTTTTACAATATACCTTCAGAGGAAATATCTGACCTCACTGAACAAATTAGCGAGGGTGGAAAGAATATTCATGAGCTTGAGAAGATTCGAAAGCAGTTGGAACAAGAGAAGTCTGAGATACAGACAGCTCTGGAGGAAGCAGAGGTAAGCTGCTGCATAGTGGCCTTTTTCAAATTTGAAAGATTTTAGGTTGTGAGTATTAATTAATTACAAGTTATGTAGTCATTGTGTCTAATTTTTATTTGTGACAGGCCACACTGGAGCATGAGGAAGGGAAGATTCTCAGAGCCCAACTTGAGTTTAACCAAGTAAAGGCTGACATTGAGCGCAAGCTAGCTGAGAAAGATGAAGAAATGGAGCAATCGAAAAGAAACCACCAGCGAACTGTGGATACTCTTCAAAGCTCTCTGGAGGCTGAGACTCGCAGCAGGAATGAGGCTCTGCGTCTGAAAAAGAAGATGGAGGGAGACCTCAATGAGATGGAGATCCAGCTAAGCCAGGCTAACAGGCAGGCAGCTGAGGCCCAGAAACAACTTAAGGCCGTCCATGCACATCTGAAGGTCTGAATAAACGAGCAGTTCTACTTTTTTGAAACAAAAAACAAAACCAAAGTGAAACATAAGTTAAAATTTGGGGGGGTTTTATCTTCAAGGATACTCAACTTCAGCTGGACGACTCTCTGCGAGCCAGTGACGATATGAAGGAAAACATTGCCATTGTTGAGCGACGCAACAACCTTCTTCAGGCTGAAGTGGAGGAGCTGAGAGCAGCTCTGGAGCAAACGGAGAGAAGCCGCAAACTTGCAGAGCAAGAGCTGCTGGATGTCAGTGAGAGAGTGCAGCTACTGCACTCACAGGTAAGACTGGAGAAGACTTGATACAGAAACTATCTATTGAAAATATACTCAGGAATTTTAAAAATCATATTTTTCATCTGAACACCAGAACACCAGCCTGATAAACCAAAAGAAGAAGCTGGAGGCTGATACATCCCAGCTTCAAACTGAAGTGGAGGAGTCAGTGCAGGAGTGCAGGAATGCAGAGGAGAAGGCCAAGAAGGCCATCACTGATGCTGCCATGATGGCAGAGGAGCTGAAGAAAGAGCAGGACACCAGCGCTCATCTGGAGCGGATGAAGAAGAACATGGAGCAAACCATCAAAGACCTGCAGCACCGCCTGGATGAAGCTGAGCAGATCGCCATGAAGGGAGGCAAGAAGCAGATTCAGAAGCTCGAGGCCAGGGCAAGTCAAAATTGTGTTAAAGGAGTCAAATCGATATAATAAATTACCAAATCATCAAACAAGGAAAATATTTAGTATCTTATAAGTAATCTTTTTGTTCAACAGATCAGAGAACTGGAGAGTGAAGTTGAAATTGAACAAAGGAAATCAAGTGATGCTGTCAAAGGAATACGAAAATATGAGAGACGGATTAAAGAGCTGACTTATCAGGTATTTTTGAGTCACCTTAGAAAATCGGGGAAGAAACAATATAAATTAAATTCATATTTACTTTGACTTAGAGAAATACAATTTTTTCTTTGTTTGCTTCCAGACAGAAGAGGATCGTAAGAATCTTACCCGTCTGCAAGATCTGGTGGACAAGTTGCAGCTAAAGGTGAAATCCTACAAGAAAGCTGCTGAGGAAGCTGTAAGTAGTCTTTGCATTTTTTTTACACACTAAAAAAAGCATTGCACGTGTTCATCATTTCTTCTCGCCTATTAATCATATAGAAATATAGAAAATATACACCAGGTCATCATAAGGATATTGTGCTTCTGTTCTACAGGAGGAACAGGCCAACAGTAATCTTACCAAATTCCGCAAACTTCAACATGAGCTCGATGAAGCTGAGGAAAGAGCTGACATTGCTGAGTCCCAGGTCAACAAACTACGTGTCAAAAGCCGTGACACAGGGTCAAAGGTCAGTACCTGTAAAATTTTATTAAAAAGTGTCTTTTTCTATAATGACACATCACATGTATCTATTTTCAGAATCAGAATCCACAGATACATTTCACAGTTTGCATATAACTCCATATTTAAAAGTTAATTTTACAAATATGTCCGAAATTGAATCTACAACACTTGAATGTTTTCAGTTTTGTCACAATTAAAGTGAACCATTAATATGTCCAATAATACTTAACAATATTTCATTCTCTCTTGTTTGTGTTTCTGTTTCCAGAAAGGTCATGATGAGGAGTAAAACACATGGTCTGAATCCCTGTTTCTGAGACATCGGATGTATTAGTAACGGTGTCTCCCTATGCATGTTGGTTGGTCAGTAGAATAAAATGAATCTGCATCTGAAACTGTGTCTTGAATTTTTTGTTGTTTATTAGCGACAGTCCTATTAATTTATATTACATGTAAGAAATATAACTAAAAAAATTAAACTGTAAAATGTAAGTACAGCTTGAATATAACGTGATACTGCATACACTTTTCTTGAATAATTTGGAATCAAGAAAATGTATCACAAGTGTGAAAATGGCTATTAAATGGTTAAAAAAGCAGAGTGGATACCATGTGACACAATCTACAGATTCAAAGATTGATTTAGAGGTTTTGATCACAGAACAAAAAATACATTATGACCCAGCTGTATTCTAAGGAGCTTGGAAAGAAAAGTGTCTGGACTTCTTTAGGTTTCATCCGAGAAGCTTCTTCAGTTCTAAGACCAAATGGTGGAGAGTCCCATATTTTAAGCCCTATGGGAGTGTCACCAAGAAGGTCGTGGACCCCCTATTGATCCTCTACCTAATCACACGAGCCAAGGTGTGAAAATAGGTGTGGGTCACAATCAGCCAAGGATTCGGGTGAACCCATTCTGATGCCTGCCCCACCCTATCATGTGATTTCCTGAGGTCAAATGGGCCAGGATGTGAGTGGGCGTTAAGGCATCTGGGAAGGGATCTCAAAACTGGATTATAGATGGCAGACAGTTGGTGTCGTAAGCCACCGCCTCTGTTCAAAGATGGTCATTCACAGTGGACTTCTTTCATTCCTCTTTCAAAACATCTGTCTTTTCTGTCCAAAATGTGAATCTAGTCATATCTTTCATATAAAAGTTAATCAATAAATAATCGTTCATTTCTTAATGGAGGAGTGAAAACAGTTGATAAAGGTTATGTAATTCAATCAAACTTCCTCAGGAGTCGAAACTAAGCAGCTTTATGTTAAACAGCTTTATGGGGTGTTTGTTTGTGTGTCAGTGTTTCTCAGGATAGATTGGCTAAAGTCTGGCTGGATCTATGCTGTCTTTTGAATGCATTGTTTCTAGACAATGGATGGTGGCTGAGTTTTCCCACCTAATTAACTAGTGAAAACATCTTTTTATGTAAGTGGTGCTACACCACCCATCGAGGAAAGAGCTATAGAAATATATTAAATTGATATATTCTTTGAAATGTATATTGGTTGTGCATGTTTTGGATTTTTTTTTTTTTTTGCATGTTTCTGTCCTAATAATGTAAAATACAGTAGTAAAAACACTGATGACAATAGTACAGTTTTATCATGGTCAAATACTAAAGGATAATCATCAGAGAAAAATGATACAGAAAATACTGGGTAAATACATAAAGTGACTATGGCACCTAGCTCATGGGAAGACTGACAAAATATCTTGATGATCAGAACATGACTTATCATGAATACAGGCAAAGCTAGGGCAGACAGTATGGTAGCAGAGCACAATGCACAGTGTTCCTGCACTCAGGAGTCACACACTGATGAACTTCTCATCATGCCCTGTGCATCCAAACACTATAAAGTTTAGCTCCCTGCTCCTCTGAACAGTAAAAGAAACAGCCAAGATATTTGAATGCATCATGTGTACTATAAGCACAATGCACACGATTACATCAATTGATTCTGATCATCTGATAACTTTCGCCCTTTTTCATGGATTAATTGATCTGAAATTTCCATATCTATTTTCATGTGTGACAGCATGCCTGTTTACAAAAAGTTTGGTAACTACACTATTGTTAGAGACATGAATGAACCTAAGCAACTTAAAATTCACTATTTTCATTGACAAAACTAAATTAAAATGTTATCTTTCAATTAGTAGTTGTAGACATAGTTGTTCCCTACAATACCCCACAGTGCCACAGCACCCTCAGCACTTCCAACAGTTTTCTAATTAGCGTTAGCTCTTTATTGCAAAGAGACCATGTTATTTAGAATTTGTCCTACTTACAAGGGTAACTTATAATAATGACCACTGATATAGACAGTAGTCTGGCCTTTTATCCACTGCGTAATTCAACTATATAATCATATGTGCTCATATGCACATATCTACATTGGCATAGTTAAGTGTCTGATTTGTGATCTGTTATAAAAATCAAAACAGCAATTCTCCCAAGAACTCACCTTTGATAGTGACATGCAATTCCCGAGTTTGTCTCATTCCTCTGGTTTTCCCATAAAAACAACCTTTAAAGGAAGGAAAGGGTAAGAAAATTTCAAACAAATTAAATTATTTTAATTCATGCAACATTCTGACAAAAATTACACATTATCAAGAAAGTCCTGCTTCTTGGATGCAAAATATAAAGAAACGAGGGGACAGATTACACCTGTCCAATTGTAACAATATTTTGCAAACTATTGTAAATAGAAAAATGTATATGGTATTTATATTATTTATATTTATAGGCATTAACTGTACACTAAATATAAAAAAAATACATTATATAAAGATTGATGAAGTTCAACCATACCTTGCACAGTTAATCTGTTCAACAGAAATTCAGTCTTCAACAGCAGACATATTTTTTAATGTACAGAAGTCTTCTAGAACTGACTGCAAAGACACCAAGCACGAACTCCTTGATTGTCTAACTGAAGGCAAGGAGAAAGGGTAATACAAGAGGACATATGGAGGCAGGGACAAATGCTCAACACCTCCTCAAGTGACCTTCAGTAAATATCAAGCATTCTAACAATAGCAACCACATCTGAAACCACAGTTGGCTCAGACTTCAAACTTAAGAGACAAGGTGCCTCACACCTTCCCTTCTATATACATGTCATTGAAGAAGACAAGGATACAAGGATTCTGGACAGCTGGGAATGGGACCTTTGACGGAGCCTGGAATAGATTAGAACTAAGTAAAGGAGTTCAGAAGTTTGGTATGAGGGCTGACACATTGCTAACATTATATACTGTATGTCCACTGTATGGAGACTGATCAATAGAATTTCCAGTTGTAGCTTAGGCTAAGAAATCTTCACCGTTAAAGTATTGGTATATCAGAGACTGCCTGTTGTGGACATCCATTACAGATGTCAATAATAGCTGAAGTGCAATTATAATAAAAATGCAGAATATGCTAAAAGTAAGCAGAAATATAACCCCCCTTTCCTAATTACAAAGGATAACCTTTCATTTATAAGTAATTTTTAATTATTACTTTAAAATTAGGCACTATAACAATCTTGTTTACTTGTTTTATAGCTAGTTTTCATGTACATGTTCAGTCTATATCCATCATGCCACTGCACAACTCATTTAAGCCAGTTCTAGGCCTCTATTAATACTAGGTATGTACTGTACATGTGTTGCAGCAAACCCTTATTTAGTCATCCCTTATGGTTGCCACAGCCATAATATTATGCAAAAATTAATATTAATATTAAATCTGACACATGTAGTTTTATCTGTGTTCCCTGCATCAGGTGCAGTAGTGTAAATGTGTATAAACCTGTCCAAACCAGTGCAGAACTGCTTCAGCAAGTGTTGTCAGAGGATTTGCATTATAATTTCATGTAAGCAATA
This sequence comes from Oreochromis aureus, assembly GCF_013358895.1. Taxonomy (NCBI): domain Eukaryota; kingdom Metazoa; phylum Chordata; class Actinopteri; order Cichliformes; family Cichlidae; genus Oreochromis; species Oreochromis aureus. Next base: position 3,467,983 of record NC_052959.1, read on the forward strand.
CCTCAGTGGGGTAAGCTGTCTGTAAGTTACAACAGATGAACCTTGATGATCTAAATAAGCTAAATAACAAGAATTATGCACAGTTGGTTGAATATTTTTTTTCACTTTGACCATTTTGTACATTAAATATTAAAGTCTAAAAGGTAACAATTTATAACACGAAAATAACACGTTGTTAGCATTCTACTGTTGTTTTAGAGTGCAGCTTGTTGCAACAGTGAGACATATTTCACTCATAGTTTAATCCTGGGTGAAATACTACATAGCTGAACAATCCTAGGGTTCCAATATTTGGACACATTGGAGAAACCCTGCGATGTTTCTGCCTAGAAATACATATCTGACAGCCCAAAATGATGTAAGTTTGCTTGGCTTGTCAGTAAAAACTGAGGACAGTGTTGTACAGCCTTGACTTGTATTCACATGTGTACACATATATTCAGAATTTTATTCCATCTCAAAGGATAACTTGTTATATAGTCTGCACATACTAGGCTGCTATCATATCTGGTTGGTCTACTTAAGGCATGTCCTCTTTCACAATTTCTGACTTTTGGTGGGTTAAATGTAATGGTTACATATTTACAATAGCTAAGCCCTTAAAGTGTCTTTCAAGTAGTTTCACCATTGTTATCATCTAGATTAGATATTTTGGTTCTGTATAAAAGCCTTGACCCATCCCTCATCGTCTTTATTTAATTTGCTTCCAAATAGCAAAATATTTAAAGTGGTGTTGAACAATAGTTCTCCAGTTTTTCTACAGGTCTGTTAAAGTTTTTTCTCCAGAGATTGGCTGTTTTTTCTCATTTTCAGTTGATTCCATGTACCTGACCATTAAAGAATTGTTTTTTTTGTTTGTTTTTTGTTGTGTTTTTAAGCCACTTAACATCATAACAATCAATTCACAAAAAAACAATTTTAAATTGTATCTTTAGGCATTTTGTTTCCAGCAAGGTGATTCCCAGATGAAAACTGTAAATTATGTGTGCACGAGAACTATTTACAGCAGATAAAGAGCATATGAAAGTCATGTCCTGAAGAAATAGGAAAAGAATCCAGCAAAGACCTGAGAGATGCATCTGGCCTTTCAGTTCTTCATGTACTACTTGCTGGCTGTCAAGATCCCATTCTTAAGGAAGAGAAGCGGACAAAGACAAAATGATGAACCCAAATTTGAAATTTTTAGTTCAAATCAATGTATCCATTAGAGGTCAGGTACAACAGTGGGTGTCTATAGCCATCTTTAGAACATGTTGGTGGCTTTGTCAGGGTTTGGGGTTGGATTTCAGCCAGTGGTTCTGGGATCATGTCAAAACTGAGTGAATTTTAAATGTAGAAAAGTATGGTCAAATTTCGATCCACCATGCAATACCATCTGGACAGCCTTTGATTGGCAACAGTTTCATTTATTAGACAATGAGCCTAAACACACTGCAAATGAAGGAAAAGAGATTACCGTATTTTCCGCACCATAAGGCACACTTAAAATTCTTTAATTTTCTCAAAAATCGACATAGCGCCTTATGTATGAATTCTGACCTCGAACCGATTTTATGTGGTACACAGCCCTCACAAATCTGTCAAAAAATGTTTTAGTACGACTTTGGTCAGCTACGAAGCCGCACCGCTTGATGGATTGTTGGAGCTTTACGGCCACGTAGTCAGGAGCCTCGCGGAGTAATCTGGGTCTGAAACTCCGTCCGTTTCAGGTCCCAAAGTCAAACGAACACTGCGGCATCACAGAGTTAAAAACTGTCTAAATTCTTTCATCTTTAATAAAATGATCAGCATTGCTGGTTTACCAGGTGTAACAATTAAGTTTAATATCCAGGCATCCATGAAAACAGAATTTATTAAATTTAACAGAGTTAGAAGTTAGCAGGAAGTTAGCTTGCTAGTTTCCACCTAAACGTGATATAGCATGTTCTGACTGAGAGATTTCTGAAAAAATAAAACGTACAGCTCTGATATCACTTCCAACATAAATGAAGACAGAAAACTAAACAGCAGTGACTTTTGTAGGGTTACTGAAGTTGGACTAGCTGGTACATAATGATGTGCCACGTGATCGCTAGCGACACAGCTATGTTAGCATATGTTAGCATAACACAGTGAAGCTGGAGGATGAATGCTAACCTCATTCCACTTGATAAAAATTAATGTGAAGATTCCTGATGGTTATGGACATATGCAATCGCATGGCAGGATACTGTAAACGGACCAAACTGAGAACAACTGAGATAATCCATCCACAATACGAGATTAGTCATTAATATACTGCAACAACATGGGAATAGAGCAGGTGCGTGAGAATTCAACATTAATGAATCAATGGAAGTGGAGGAAGCAAGAAGAATGAGTTGAGTAAAGCTTGACTCATCTGACTGTTTTGTTTCACTTAATGTGCCTTATAATAAAGACAAACGGGCCTATATGGGTCAGTGAGCTCCTGGACCAGTTAGCCACTGCGTGTTTTTTTTTTTATCATGCTGGATTTGACCAAGAGCTATTGAAAATAGAGACTAACAGAGACTAAGAAAAAACCATCCTTCTCCACACCATGCAAATTCTACCAATTCGTCACACTTGCTTTCGGCTTGCTCGGAGCCCCAGTCCCTTTCCAGCGCTTCATGGACCGAGTGCACCTGCTGCACCCTGTACATGCTGCCACCTATCTGGTAGTGTCTGATGTTATCATCCACAGTGACAGGTTAGGTCTGACGGCTCTCGGGCCTAAGTCAGGTGGTGGAAGTATGTGACAGGTTGTGATCTGCTGCTTTTAGTTGAAGATGCCTTCTCTATTTCAGTAGTCTGCTGGGACTGGTTGAAAGAGGAGCACTGAGCCGAGTTGGAGTGGCTGCAAAGGAGTAGGCTGCGCCAAGCAGACGAGATTCCTACAGCCTGAGGATTGCATACAGAGTGTGAATAAAGTGCAGCTGGCACCAAAATCACAAGTGACGCCTCCCTTGTGTGTCGGAATAAGTCCTTCAGTAACATCGGACTTGTTATAAAGTGGTTGGAGACTTTAAAACAGTACAGGATCAAATATGATAACACTGTTGGATAACTATTGGGTTTGTGCACAACAGAGGTATTTCAATTGGTAGCATCAAGTTAATGGTGTAAGCCATCATTTTTTATTGGATGATAAAAATACAATTACAAAATGATTGTGCTGCAGAAGTTTAACTGTCTCACAAGCATGTCTCTGTTATTTTTATATAAAATTCACATTTAAAATAGGTTGCTTCTTGCCTTGCCCTTTATTGCATTTCTTGAACAGGACAGTACAGTACAGTATACTTTGTTGTTGTTCCCTAGTTCAAATGGCTGTACGGTATATTATTGTCCGTCACTTAATGATCACCTGTTGCAGCTTCTCTGTTTGCTCCTCTGCTGTGCGTCAGAAGTGGTTTCTAAACTTTCCACTAAAACATCACCGCGTTGAAGGCAGCCAGCAGGAATTTCACAGGTTATCTTTGTGCTCAAAGATACAATGCCATGCCAGAAGGCAAGGACGAGGGGAGAAGCAAGTGGACATCTGACTTCTAGAAGTTCTGGTCTCCACATGGCTTATTTTCAGCTAATCTTTATTATACATTTTTTTTAAATTTCATATTTGTGGTCAACAGTGACCATTATTAACCCACACCCAACTTCGGTTGTCTCAGTGGATGTCCAAAGTTCTGTTTAGGATGTTCACTGGTATTTTTTAAGAGTACTATTGGAAAGTGCATAAACCATTCATAAGATACATGTAAAATGTTTTGTGAAAAATAGTTATTGTTTTTTTCACCCAACTTCATTGTCTCCCTATTTGCTTACCTGGTTCTTCATGCTCTTTTTACAACCTCTCTGTCCGCCACAATCACACATTGGCTTTTTAATTACATGTTCACTGTTCACTGTCTTAACTGTTTCTTTTTGCTCTCTTTCTCTGACACATCCTGACTTGAAGTCACCTGGAACTGAAGCTGTAATGTAAACACATAATGAAGCCTAATTAGCCTAGAACAGCAAAAGAAATTTTAAACACACCAAACTAATGAAGTAGACCAACTCCTTGGCTCTAGTAACTAAACATGCCCAAAGACCAGCATTTCAGAAGGTTCAGGTTAAGGTAGTAAGTCACAGCAATGTCCCCGCATTCTCAGAACAGTTTGCACTTTTGCTATGTTTCAGCTAAAGTGTGTTTTATCTGCACCACTGATTTGTGTCATCAAATTACTTTTTTGTCTTCTTTCTATTGCAGCAACTAAAGTCTTCCTTACTGAAGACTTCAAGAGCACCTGACAAGCACCGACTCGAGTTAAACATGGTTTCATTTTGTCCTTTCTGCAGTTGACGAGTCAGAGAATAACCCTTGTCCAATTTCATCATCCACCACTAAAAAGAACTATAGAAACAGTACTAATAATTATGTATTTTAGTGGTAATACAGTCAGGTAAATGCATTATGAGAAGAGGTAGGGTTTTCATTACCCATCCTAAATTGGGTAAATTGATTTTAAAGTTTAACAAGTACCATCAGTTACTATAGAACTTAGAATTTAATTGTTTATTAAATTTTCCTATTTAGTTCTAAATGCTTTGTTCATCTGGGTCTTCCAGCTCTCCTATGCTTCTGCTATCTAAATGAGGTGGGTTGTAACATGATACAGAGGGTAGCAGCCAACAGGACGACAAAGCCAAAAATATCACACTCGTTCAAAGTGGGTACATTTGTTTAAACAGACCAGACAAACTACATGCCCAAATGTTATAGTTTCCTAATATTTCATGAGGTTAATACAGCAAAAAGTTTTGAAGCACTTTTTTCTGATTTCATAAAGTTAGATTAAAATAACATTAAGATCAATGAATTTACAATTAACTAGTTTTTTCTGATTAATATCATAGCTAGCATCGATTAACATGTTCAAATCTACTGATTCACTGAAGTATAATTTCATTTGTGTGTGCTGATACCTCACATCACACCCATAGCACACTATCTATTACATACCCCCAGGGTGCTTTCATCTCCCTGCTTTCATCTGTAAAAAGCACCATTAGTAGATTCTGGTACTTGGTTAATGGCAGTTGGACTACATAGAACTGGGCAGTGAGCACAGAGCCCACCAGAGGACGTTGGGCCCTCAGGCCACCCTCGTGGAGTTTGTTTCTGATTTTGGTCAGAGACACTCACACCAGTGGTTTGGGGGTCATTTAGTAGCTCTGGTAGTGCCCATCCTGTTCCTCCTTGCACAAAGGAGAGCAGATAATGATTCCTGCTGATGGGTTAAGGACCATACAACCCTGTCCAGCTCTCCTACAGTAACTGCTTGTCTGCTGGAATCGCCTCAATGCTCCTGAGACACACAACAAACCTCGACACCTGAAAACCTCACCTGTAAAACATCCCTGTTTTGTGGGTTGTCTCATTGTTGCCCCTCTAGTGCAGCTGTTATTAATTTCATTACCACCAAACGCATCAATGGTTTAAACTTGTTAACATTTCTTATCCGCTGACAGCTGCTGATGGCCTTGTACTGGTGGAAAACAATCTGTCAATATGTGAGAGAAATGTGGGAAGAAATGACACAACAATGAACTTTTGCTCATCTTTTTATTTCTTGATTAATATTCACATCACTAGTTAACAATTAACCACAATGAACATCTCTTTCATACCAAATATTCAGAATTGAAAGGGGAGATGAGCTCTATCTAATAGGACAGATGCCTCTAACAACCAGCAGTTGGTTTGTTGTCTTCTGCATGCTCTTGCTATGGTGTTGCGCCCTACAGAGTAATACAGCACACACACACACTACAGTGGGTTTATTTCTACAGTGCTGAAAAGTAGCTTCTTTTTGCCTGCTGCCTCTCAGGTTGAGTAAGGGCAAGCAGAAGACCAGAATACAATACACACACACTTGTAATTTTCCACTCCACTTGACATTTAAACAGCTGGAATACTGGTTTAATTGGTAGCTGCTGTATATATGGTACAAGACAGAGGTAAAATCAGCTGCTTTTCAGTGCTGTGGTGCTGATGAGCCACTGCAGGTGGGAGACGTGGTTAGGGGCTCCAGATATATCTACCAACACTACTTTTGAAGTGTTTGAAACTTTGCTTAGGATCAGAAGCACTTTTCTTTTACTTTACAAACAGGTTCAGAATGGTTTATTATTTTTGTTATTGACAGTGGGAAGATAATTTGGGCCATGACTTGCCTTAATTCAGTCCCATGTTGGTAGATATGTCAAGGCGTCTACACAGGAGCTGTTTAATAAAGGGTATTACTTTCTGGTGGTGGTAGGCAGAAGAAAGGGCTCACCAGTGTGTGTCAGTGCAGTTCACACCAAATGTTGCCAATTCTGAGGCGTGTCCTCATGTTCTCTTTATGCAAAGCTTCTTCAGATCATACCTAAGTGGACACACACTGGTTCTTCTCCTGCCTGTCAGTTTGAATCTGGTAAACAGTGTTTTCCATATGTGAGCTATCTTCCAAAACAGAACAGAGACAAACCTCATACATGTATTCATAATCTTGCATCTTTAATACATTTTTAAAACATTCTTGAAACTTCAGCAGCCCTTTTCTTGATGGAAAAAAGGCAGACTCTGAAAAAAAAGTACACTTTTCCTTTCCTATGCTTTCAGTCTTACCAGAATGTCTTACCTCAACACTAACTAGGTTTATAAACGTAACCGCCCGTCTGTCAACATCCACTACACCCTGTTAAGAAGTAAGAATTTTTTTCAGTTTTTTTCTTCTTTTTATTTCATTTGAACTAATTTGAGTTACACGTGGAGTGATAAAAACGTGATGGTGTCTATATACAGTGTGAAATACTAGTGGGAGGGTGGTATTCGAGTGCAATAACTGGGAGTTCAAACGGACATTAGAGTGAATCTGTTTCTTACTTTCTGTCCAAGCTCCAAAGTAACATTAACTGTATCACACTCCTGATGACTGTAGTAAACACTAAGCATATTCCCATGGTTCTATTAAAACTTTACTAACTTAAGGGTTCATTGGTTTCCTTACTGAATATCCAAAGACAAGACTCAAATCACAAAAACCTCAGCTGGATTGCATTTTTGAAACTGATAAGAATATTTGAGCTCTTCAAATCTACAAATTCTTTTCATTTATAAGATAAGGCCATATTATGTATATATATTAACATGCCTGCTTCTTAATTTTTCATAACCCACTCACCGAGTAGGCTCCACCATCAATCTTTTTATCTGTTACCTTGGGACCATTGATACAAGCATGTTGTAGGCTACTGTCTGGCTCATAATCAATGGTCCCAAAAAGCTGCTCCTAAAGAACTTTGTAAATTAACAAACAGCATTTTCCACATTGAAAAGTTTGTGTATACTCATAAATACCCCAAAGTTGTGTACAAATACTGGTTGCCAGGATGGAAAGCCTTAAATATTTTTGAATGTTTCTGTTTTTATTGAATTCTTTCTTTGATTTAATGTGTTGCAAAATGAAACAGGCTTACAGTTCATAGCTTTGAAGAGGGCCTGTGGGGCTTTCCTGTATTTTCTGTCATGTATATAACTTAACTTGAATAACATTATAATTGTATTACTTTAGAATATTTACCTTAAAAAATAAAAAAAATCGTGAGATTACTTTGTCCACTCATAGGATCCGTCAATCAGAACAAAGCTGGTTTAAAGGCTTGTTTCAGGTATAGGATGAAGTGAGGGGCTGCACAAGCAAAAGACCAGCAAGGATTATTTTGAACTCTACTCTAGTCCAAGAATATAAATATGGAGCTCAACATGATTATAAAAGGGCCACTTTAACGGTCTTGATTTCATAACATCTGCTTTTGTTATTTAACACACTGTATGCTAACATTAACACGCTGTATGCTAACACTGAAACCTGTTCTTGACCAGAGATAGTTTTAAAGTCGGCGCTCTCAGAATAAATTAAACAAGGGGCCCACTGACTCCTTCAAAAGGTCAGTATGGACCTTGAACTGTCTACTTGCAGAATGTTACTCTGTAGCTTGGCCAGAAAATAAGAAGCAGGGAATGTTAACAGGAACAAAATGAGAGCAGACTGGAGAGCTGAGTGTCAAATCGTCGTAGCCAACAGCACAATGCCACAAAAATCCAGATCTAGACACACAACATCAGCTCATCCCACCAGATGTTCACGCATGGAGCTACACCTTACTTCTTCTCATATATACACGATCCACAACCCAAAGTGCTTTCATACTTTTGTTCTTCTGTTCCAGAAGAAAGTCGGTTTACATTATTAATTTCACATATGACCCACGCATATGTCATGTAACACATGTTACTTTTAGGCAACGCATGGGAATGATCTGGAGGGAACAACACAATATTGAATATTCTTAAATGGTGCTTTTAGTTGTCTTAATTGTTGACTATTTGATCACTTGCTCTTTGAATATTATAACGTCATCTAGCTACCAAAACTGTTTTGTTCCCAGAAGCACACATGTACAGTACACTGCTGACAATGTTCACCAACATACAGTGAAGCAACTTTAATATCACTTAAGTGCATCAATAAAATGAACAAGACTATGTTCAAAGTGCACGAAACTTTTGAGTTTTCTGGGGAACTCTACATAATTTGTATGATTATGATAATATGTGGTGTTCCAGACACAATAATATAGTGATAGCTTGAATGAGGGCAGAATGGAAGCCTTCTGCAGCGTCTCTAATGGTGATGTAAGCTTTCTCACTCAGCCTTTGTTAAGAGCCAGACTATCAGTGTTCCAGAGGCTAAGCAGCGCTCTCTACAGGATGGATGCAGTAGTAACACTTCACACATCTGACAACTATGGGAGCACGCCACAGACATGTCACTAATCCCTCAGTGTTTTCAGCAGAGACCATCCCAGCCTTTTAATGCACGCTGAGCACACAGGGCCTGTCCGTATTACCGGGCTGATACGGAGCGATGGTTTCAGTGTGCAAATCAAAGTCACATCACAGTGCTGGCTTATAAGAATCTAAACTGTACCTAAAACTAACATGTTTGATTTCTTAAGATAGCATCTGGAATTACAACAAAATGAGCACACTTTGCTTTCAGTCAATTATTTCCTATAAAGCATTAAGCCATTCAGGTTTTTTGTGTGTGTACTGTGATCCCGCGCATTATTTTTATAGCTTACACTCAATGGGCCTCATTATAGTATCTGCAGGTCCCTCGCGGATGTGCTTGGCTGAAATACTGCTGCCTTCATGGCATGTTGGAGCTGGGCAGTTCCCGCTGTCCAGTTTACTTTAGTTTCAATTTTTACATTTTTTTTTTACTTTGAGGTTTTTACTTCAACAAAACTTTAAAAAAACTCACACAAACTAAGCACTAAAGGAAAAAAACCCAAACAAAAACTATTTAGCTCCTTCTATTTACACTACAGATGTAGAGTAAACTCATTTATACGCCAGAGAAGGCATTTCATCGTCTGCTACTGTGGGTAGTCACGGTGGCTAAATAGCGCTCAGCAAGTTCAATCTACTAGACAGTCCAGTCTAGTATAAGTAAATCACTACAAAGGAAACTCTGGTGTGAGATCAGCCATGAATGCATTATTTCATTTACGCAATCTCTCTCCTCTCATAACTACTGGATAATATCAGTGGTTGTCTGTCCCTCTCTATCTGAACGCCCTGTGCATGTGCAGGTAACTGGAGGCCTTCCCTACACTGTATTGCTGTCAGAGAACTGGAGTGAGACACAGGTAGAGGTGACAGATGAGGAGGTGGTGCAATGAGGCGATGATACCATTATGAAAATGGTATAATAGGAACATCACACTTACACAGCTCATCACTATTTGAACAACATCGGCATACACCACCAAAATAACAGACAAACAAAAAAAGAAAAACAATAAAGAGTTGCTTTGATTCCAGAACAGAGAAATGCTTTGTCATCAGCACACCACTTCCATTTTTTCGGTGGTGCTTTGTGTTTTGTGTGTATTTGTGTATGCACACCAGCAAGCATATGTGTGCTTTCCTGTATCAGTCTGTGCTTATGTGTGTGTGACTAAATGGTTTTATGGAGTGGGCTCTACAAAGCACCAGCAGGAGGGAGGATTTAACTAGAGGTTGTTGCTCTGCAGCCCCAACCCTCCACTGGGGGAAAACCACATGACCAGGAAATGCCATACAAGCTCAGGGTGACTGCTGAGGTCCCTCATGGTGGGTGCAGGTGAATGAGTGGGTGTGAAGGTTTCCAATCAGTGCGGGAGCCAAACAATGATGCTGATTTTTAAGTGTAGTGCCCTTCAAAGCTCAAATAAAGACTTGTATGACTTGAAATAGCTGTTGATTAAGCTAGTACTTGAATGCCTTCATCATCCCAAAATAAAATGTCCGCAGTGCTGATGTATCAGATGACTTTGCGGAGTTGTGCTAAAACCACGTGACCAGGACTGATCTGCAACCTCATTTCCAAAAAGTTGGCCGTGTGTAAAATGTAAGTAAATGCAGAATGCAATGCTTTGCAAAAGCGCTGAAATACTAGATGAAAAAACAGAAGTCAAAATTTCAAAGAAATATTTTTTTAAAAATATCCATTACATTTTTAACATCAGCAGCATTTTTCAAAAAAAGTTGGATCTTCTCCTCAAGGAATTTTTTGTAATTGTTGAAAAATGTAAGTAAAACTTCCGCCACTATGGGGCAGTGTTTCACCAGTGAGCGTGTAGAAATGGCTTCAGGTGTGTAGAAATGTTCTTTTACCTTTTAGATGCCTTTACCCAAAGTGTTCTTAATGGCTCACCTGGTTAAATAGAGCTAACAGTGACTCATTAAACCCTAGTTCAGCTTGAGTAAATATCTTCACAATATGCTTTCAAATGAACATTTTCACATCAAACAGCATTTTAATGATCTACAAAGCCTTCTGCCTTTTTTAGGAAAAGAGGTTGTAAATCAAAGTATTCAACTTCCTCTGGAGAATGTGGACAGTAAGTAACAGAGAAAGAAAAAGAACTGTACTCATTTATCTAAAGCAGAAGTTTTTGTTAGTATATCCTGATATATGAACAAATGTTAACAAATTCAAATGACTTCATACTGCAGGTGGCTTAGAATATAGCAAGCAGAAAGCATGCTGTAGAGTTAGTGATCACAACAGCTCTCTGAGCTTCTACATTTTTTTTATACTGTGCCAGAGATTGTGCCCTATAATTTCAATCAAGTACTAAGAAAAGGGAAAAAAAGCTACCGAGCGTACCGAGGTGAAATAAAAGCTGATGTTGAAAAACAGCTGGATCCCTACAGTACTTTCTCAGTTGAAAACTCCTGCTCTGTTCTCTCAGCATTGTCAAGACGGCTTACTAATAGTCAGCGGTGAAAATTTGCAAGGAACCATTTGGCCTGTATGGACATGCCAACCATAGACCATCACACAGATTCCACAGATCTACACTATAATGACTCTGAAATGGAGACATTTAATGTGCTGGTGTGACTGAATGTTTATAAAGAATCCTGTGACACTGTGATTGACACTGTCCACCATAAGTGCTACATTACATTATAGAGTGCACGTGTTCTGTGCCACTCCGTTTAATTCCAAGGTTTATTACCATCCTTCAATAACACTCCTTCAGCTGGAATTTATATTCACTCGTTCAAGGTCAATTAGAGAGATCTTAACTTTAAAAACACTTGGCTCTGAGATCAAACACAGATTTTTTTGTGCCAAATCCTCTTTGAGCCAAAACCATCAGCAGAGCTCCTGTATCCTCCCTCTTGCTGCCTTCATAATGCACGAGTTACATCGCTGAATGATTTCAATTGTACTAAAACCATCTGACTTTTGAGAAGCTTTTGCACTGGTTTTAAAATCTTCAGATTTGCTTCCAGACTTCTCTCTTCATAGCCGCTCGAGACCAGATTCATTTTGTGCTCTTTGCAGCCACGACTACAAACTGTTAGCATCATAATATTAAAATTCAAGGAATCATTATTGTGAAGAACTCTGAAGAGACAAACTGGTGCACGACAAACTGGTCCAAGAGAAGTAACATGTGATGAATTGTAGACTGACCTGTAATGAGACGTCTGATGACCTATGAATGGTGCTGTTTTTGTTAGTTTGGTTTTTAAATGTCAAAGCCTGCCAGAGGGTCTAGAACAAAGCTCCATTACTGTGATCTGAGGCAACTGTTTTCACTAGTAGGGTGAACATTCTATGAGAAAAAGTGGCTATGGTCAAGATACTTAATAGAGCACTGATTGATTGATTGTGGGATTATTGCTTTGGGGTTGTTACATTTGGGCTTTAAGGTTGGAATGACCTTAGTCAGTGCTTACAAGGAAATGGCATCAGTGGAGAAGCTGGTGGAAACCTGCACAGAGAAACATGAACAAACAGCAATTACTTTTCTCTGTGGTAGGTGGGGCAACCCAAGGGTGACAAGGGGCCAAAGGTCAGAGTTGGTAGCAGGAAGCTGGCAGGCAGATCCCAGAGAAACACTGAGAGGCGATCGGTCAGTTCGGTGCTGCGGTGGGCAAGATGAAGGGCGGGATCAGAGGAAAGTGACTGCGCCGTGGTAGTTGGTTGGTCAGTTGATTGGCAGGCCAGCGAGCGCCATGCGTGTCCCACCGAAATCTGCAGGTCATTGGGACTCAGTCTGAGATGAGACAAGTTAAAGAAGAAAAAACAGATGAAGCGCAAAACGAAGAGAAAATGATAGAGATACAAGGACAATAATCTCCAGAGTTTGTTGTTTTATCAGCCTTACAGGCTCTAGCTAATGTCTGGTGTGAGCTCATATGAATTATGGGGCAAATGATCAAAATGACATTTTTAAAATTGTATTAGTGCTACAGCCATTCATCAGTTAAGATGAGTTTAGCAACAGCAACAGTGGCGGAAGTCTGTTGTCCCTCTGAACTCGGGGAGTCTGGAGACCAGCTGTGCCAAAGATGAATTTATCCACCATGACTGGCTCATCTTCACTCTGAAGGTCTCCTCATAATTTCATTTCATAATTTGGTAAAAAGGTGAGCTGGTTTCACCACTCTATCCGACATGTAAGGGAGCGGGGATATGTGCTCATTCATTCATAAACACACACTATCTACAATATGCATTTTTAATTTACTCCTATTGTACATGTACCACTATTCATAATTTTTATTTTTGGGGTCTACAAGAATAGGTGTATATGCTTTAATGTTGAAAAACCCCATTACTGTTCTCATACTGTAGCTTCCCTCTGTACTTCTTTTCACTTTTCATGACACATGACAACAATAAAGCAATGTTGGTTCTCTACATATCACCTACTCTTATAAAAGATGGATGTAGCCACTGTGGCATGGCTTCCTTGTTAGTTTAAACATTACAGGTTCTCCCATCTTGTTGTTTTGAAACTGGATGTGATCAGTGTGAGAAAGATCTGAGGGAAACTACATGTTCATACTGTCTGAAAGGCCAACCTTCACCCTCTGCTTTTCATTAAAAAGGACTGTAGGTTTAGGGGACTTCAACATTGGCTATATCTTTTCTTTTACATAGAATCTGGCAGAGACTTGTGATTGAGTTAGTACTATATATGACCACATACTCAGTCTCTGGTTGCACTAAAAGATATGAAAAGACTGTTCTTACTTATTTTGTGGATAAAACACTGCTACTAAACTGCCGCAAATGCATTGCTTTGAATCAAGGATTTTCTTTAGTTATTTATCTGTGCCACCTGGTACCACACAGGCATAATGTCTGCCTAAGCTATTTTGATAGTGCTTTAGATGAGGCTACCTGAGGCTACCTGCCTGACAGCCTGGTATTATTTGCTCAGAGCCACTTGTGCTGACTTTCTAAGATATCTCGCCTGTCAACACAGAATAGCGCACAATTTGACTGTTGCCTGCAGGTGCAAAATAATAGTTTTAATACACTTTCAGCATCTGAGGAACTTAAGATTGCTATTATTTTTATGTCAATATCTTCAAAACTACAGGAAAATTGCCCAATGTGTGGTTTTATTATACAGGGTGGGCCATTTATATGGATACACCGTGATAAAATGGGAATGGTTGGTGATATTAAAGTCCTGTTTGTGGCACATTAGTATATGTGAGGGGGCAAACTCCTCAAGATGGGTGGTGACCATGGTGGCCATTTAGAAGTCGGCCATCTTGGATACAACTTTTGTTTTTTCAATAGGAAGAGGGCCATGTGACACATCAAACTTATTGGTAATGTCACAAGAAAAACAATGGTGTGCTTGGTTTCAACGTAACTTTATTCTTTCATGAGTTATATACATGTTTCTCTTTGTTCACAGCCATTGACATGTCGAAGAGGTTAACATGTGACGAGCGGATCGAAATTGTGTTGATATCTGGTGAACGCAGTAACCGGGTCATTGCAGCAGATTTCAATGCAAGACACCCTACGAGACCACCCATCTCCCATGCTACAGTTAGCAAACTGCTTGCTAAGTTTCATGAAACTGGTTCAGTGTTGGATTTGCCAAAATGTGGACGCAAGAAAACTGTCACTAATGAAGAAACATCAGTGGCTGTCCTCGCTTCATTCAGCAAGAGCCCACAGCGTAGCACTCGCCGCATGTCACTGGAGAGTGGCATTAGTCGAACATCGCTTCGGCGGATATTAGCTACTCACAAATGGCACCCTTACAAACTCCAGCTACTGCAGCATCTCAACGAGGATGACCCAGATCAGCGCACAGAATTTGCAGAATGGGCAAAACAAAAACTGGAACAGGACCTTCAGTTCACGCAGAAGATTTTGTTCAGTGATGAGGCAAACTTTTATGTGAATGGTGAAGTTAACAAACAAAACCACCGCTATTGGTCTGACACTAACCCACATTGGATGGATCCCTCCAAGACTGTTGGAACAACAAAAGTGATGGTTTGGTGTGGTATATGGGGTACAACGATAGTGGGTCCATTCTTCATCAATGGAAACCTCAAGGCCACTGGATATTTGAAATTGCTACATGATGATGTGTTTCCCTCTTTATGCACTGAAGCTGGCACGTTCCCTGAGTTTTTCCAGCAAGATGGTGCACCACCACATTATGGGAGCCAGGTCCGAGCATTCCTAGATGAACAGTTTCCTGGAAAGTGGATTGGTCGTCGTGGGCCAGTTGAATGGCCCCCAAGGTCTCCCGATCTGACCCCCTTAGACTTTTATCTTTGGGGTCATCTGAAGGCAATTGTCTATGGTGTGAAAATACGAGATGTGCAGCACCTGAAACTACGGATAATGGATGCCTGTGCTGGCATTTCTCCTGCGGTGTTGCTATCAGTGTGTGAAGAGTGGGAGAAAAGGGTTGCATTGACAATCCAACACAATGGGCAGCACATTGAACACATTTTATAAGTGGTCAGAAACTTGTAAATAACTCATGAAAGAATAAAGTTACGTTACGTTACATATACTAATGTGCCACAAACAGGACTTTAATATCAACCATTCCCATTTTATCACGGTGTATCCATATAAATGGCCCACCATGTATAATAAAACCACACATTGGGCAATTTTCCTGTAGTTTTGAAGATATTGACATAAAAATAATAGCAATCTTAAGTTCCTCAGATGCTGAAAGTGTATTAAAACTAAAGATGGCACGATACCACTTTTTTATGTC
The DNA here is from genome assembly GCF_013358895.1 of Oreochromis aureus. Classification (NCBI taxonomy): domain Eukaryota; kingdom Metazoa; phylum Chordata; class Actinopteri; order Cichliformes; family Cichlidae; genus Oreochromis; species Oreochromis aureus. Next base: position 3,483,637 of record NC_052959.1, read on the forward strand.
CGATAACGATACCGATATCATAAATTTGGATATCTGCCGATACCGATATGAATCCGATATAGTGTGTTTTTTAATCAATAAAACTGTTTTTTTTTAATATCTTGCTGCATTTTGTATAAGTTCATACTCAAGTTTAAATAAACAACAACACTAAAGCTATTCTGTTATACCTGTATAAAAGGTATAACAGAAATAGTAAAAATATTTCATAGTTCAGCAACACTGATCAATCTAATAAACTTAAACCTACTCCATCCTCCCTATTCTGGTATTTTAAAGAGTACTTAGCAGAAATATTAAGCAACCTAACTAATAGGGTTGCAAACTCCCAGCAAAAAAAAAAGGAACCACCCCCACCCTCCGCCTCATGATGCTTAATCGATGTAATCAACTTTAATTTGATGCAGGGTGAAAAAAATGCACAGAAATAAATTATTTTCAAGAATAATTAAATAGATTCAACATCTTTCTTCAACAGAATTGCAGACTGCACAGATGGTATCTTCCCAAAGGAAAAAGTACTATAGCTTACTAGGGTATATTAGACTTAACAGTTACTATATACAGTAATGGACTTCTATACATTTTACATCAGATTAAAACTTTGGGTGTAAGATTCAGATAATTATTTATTAAAAGCTAGACATTTTAAATGAGAATAAGAAAGAAAAGTATGTCTTTGTGCCCCCTTTTCCTGTTCATGCCCCTATCGGCCCCCTGGCTAAACTTTGCTAGATCCGCCCCTGCACAGTTACCAGCCGTCAGCTACGTAGAAAAGGATCCTGGTGTAGAAAGTAAGATTAAATACATTCTAACAGCAGCTTATCAAGTTTAAACGTGCTGCTGTTGTTCAGCCGCTGGTTTCCTCTTTCTGGTGCAAAGTGGGCCAAATACAAAGAAGAGAGACGGACTCGCGACAGAAAAGCCGATCAACTGATCATTGATCAGTTTCACGATTGAAGTAGCAGCAGGAAGGGGAGGGAGAGAGGGAGAGAAGAGGCAGTCGCTCCATATATCGGTTGTTAAGCTTCACATGGGAACGCTTTACAAACATTCAGAGATGAACTTACACACTTGCTTTAACTTCGTTGGAGATGAAATGCTGGTTTGGTAGCGAGGCTACAAATACACACAGCCGCTCTATCACGTGACGCATACTGCTCCAACGTGCTACGGTTATGAGTCGCAAGTTTTGTGAGGTGTTTTTTTGATATTTAATGGATCGGATTACATTTTTTATTTCTCGCCGATATCCGATCCAGTAATTTAGGTCAGTATCTGACCGATACCGATACGTAATATCGGATCGGTCCATCTCTAATTAAAACTATTATTTTGCACCTGCAGGCAACAATCAAATTGTGTGCTATTCTGTGTTGACAGGCGAGATATCTCAGAAAGTCAGCACAAGTGGCTCTGAGCAAATAATACCAGGCTGTCAGGCAGGTAGCCTCATCTAAAGCACTATCAAAATAGCTTAGGCAGACATTATGCCTTTGTGGTACAAGGTGACACAGATAAATAACTAAAGACAATCCCTGATTCAAAGAAGGGCATTTGCGGCAGTTCATTAGGAGTGTTTTATCCACAAAATAAACAGAAACAGAGTAAATGCAACAGAAGACACTACAATTGAGTTTTTGCAAATTCTCAGAACAGAGACTTTCAAGCTACATATTGCTAATAAGTGACACAGTAGGCCATTTAAGCTGTGGATTTTCCTATATACTGAAGCAGCATTAGATGCAGTTGTAATACTTTGGAGAGGTTTGCTCCAGCCAGGCGTTGGAAAATACATAAAAAGTTAAAAATCTTGGTTAAATTATGTATTGATTTTTTTCAAACAAAGTTATAACAGTGTAATTGTCACTTCAAATGTGGAAGCATTAAAAAGCGAGGAGAAGAAAGAGTTTTTACCCACAACTTACTGTTAACTTTAGCTTACAGGTGTTAGCTACAGCATTAAAAGCTTTAAGGAACAATTACCTTTTTTCTGAGATTTCTTATAGTTGTACACCTGAACCCTCCAGATTAAGTCCCTACATTTACAGATTAAGGGTTTGCAGATATGAGTAGCATAGCGTGAAGTGACTGGCTAGGACTAAGAACCCTGTTCTTATTTATTTAGCACTTCAGTAGCACACCTGTCATGATTGTAAACTCTATGTATGCTCAATAAAAAATGGAGCCAGTGGGTGTGAGTGTGTGCCTTTACACCCACTTGTCTCAGTGATGCATTTCTCTGCACCGAGGGGCTCCCTCAGTCCATCTCCCCCAAAAGGAGAGGGTGTGGTTTCCTTCATGCTGTTCTCCTTAGCAACACTTCCAGGTGCTGTGGCAGTGACTCCTGGTCCTGTTGTCTGAGTGCCACTTGGGGGTGATGATGTTTTCTGCTCAGTTTTCTCTTCCTGCAGCCAAAAATAAACACATAGTTCGTAGGGGTCAGACAGAAACATGGACATACAAAGTCTGAAAACTCTCATGGTGGCACACGGTGGCCAGTAGTGGTACAATGAATCAGCAGAACCACAAAAGCTAATTTTCTGCGAGCTGCTAACACATGTTTAACTGTGTTTAAGTCTGACCTTTTGTCCATTGGTCTGTCCATTTCCTGCCCCCACGTTGTCCATAGACCCAATCTTAGACTTAGCCTTAATGTTTAGCTTATGGGACTCAATCTTCACATCACCACCACCTGGGATTAAAAAAAAGGAAAAGTTAATATGATGCCATTTGGGTTTAATGGCAAGAAAAAGCACAAATGTTTTGGGATGGACCTGGCTTGTGTTTGATGTTGTCCTTGGAGCCACATTTGGATGTCACCTTGCTCACATCAACCTTCTTATTCAGGATCTGCACCTGGGGTGGAGTACAAAAAAATCTTGTCTTTTTATATTCTAAGTCATTCAGTACAATGAACTTTGACTTCAGCGTCCACTCGAGGCCACTTTAGAAAATCGCTATCATTCATTATACTGCACCTGCGGCGTTCATATAGAGGCGTGACATTCCTGACAATGCAGCAGAGTATGTGAAATTGACTCACAACTTTTTTAACCAATCATGCTTGATTCCCTACTTTAACCTGTTTCATTGTTTTTGAAGGTGCCTTTTTGTTTTGTTTGGCGGTGCTCCGTTTGTGCAGATAAATCAGGACGAGCTATAACTAGAATGTTGGAGAAGGCAGTTTTTAGACTGTTGTCACACCATGACTGTAGAGTAGTGCGTTGGTAGCTGGCATGATGACCTGCCTCACAGTATGGGCTAAAATCAGTCAGATTCACATATCAGATGACAGACTGGAGAATGAGATGACCATAACTCTGTTGATAAAATTTTATTAGTAACACAAACTGTCAAAACTTTTTGTCGGACCCATAGCTTTCCCTAATGTGAACGGATATTAAAGAATAGAAACAAATAGTTAAAATCCTTAAAAGCAAGTTTAAATATTCATAATGTCATCTTCCACTATAAAAACACATCAGTGACGTAAGTAAATACAGAAAATGTAAACGCTGGTGTTTTTTTCCTGGATTTTGCCTTGATATCCTGTCTCTTTCCATTAAAATGAAACCACCATAAAAATTAGACACTGTTCATGTCTTTTTTAAGTGAGCAAGCTCAAATAATTATTTTATTCACTGTAACATTTCATCACCAAATGAATTCATGCACATTTCCAAGACAATGCAACACAGTTTGTGCTTCATTCAGTGGTTCTACTAAGGTGCAGCAGCTTGCAGATGTAAAATGTATCCCCCAGCATAGAAACTGTATCACATCATGTATAAAACATGCTTTAACTAAAAGAAACAGTGAAAACATCCAGATGATCTTCAACCAATACTCTGAATGTAACCTGCTTCCGACAGCTTTACTTTTCTGTCTCTTACCTGGAGACTCGGTGCTGTTTAAAGTTTGAGAGTAAAGACTAAAGATAAAAAAGGCTAGGCTTAGTCTATGTACAAACTTGATATGGTATTGTGTTTTAGTAATGTTTATAGAACAGTAAAACATTTGTAAAATAGTTTTCAGCCAACAGGGGAAAAAGAAAATCAAAGTTGTATCTAAGAACCTATGTTTAATATTGATGCTCATGAGGGAAATGCGAAGACTTTAGATGCAGCTGAAAAATGTTAAACCCTCAAACTCTCATGGCAGAGGTCCAAAGAGCCTTCGGGGAATGCTGTTGGTCAGCAAGTGGTGATTTCATACCTGTTGATCTCTAATCTGAAAATAACCAGCTCCTTCGCAGTTTAAGTTCACAGCATAAGTTTCTATGGCGAGATATTCCAGTAAGAAATGAATAATCTTCTTAGTAGTACAGAAAACTCAGGATGAACGCTGAAGTTACCTTGATAAGATTAAATCCTGCTTCATAGTACAGGCCTCAGGTCACCATGTTGTCAACATGAGTCAACCACAAAGCTCTACACACCAAAGTATTCTAGAGTCAAACGTGAGGCCTGCTACGGCTAATTCTTGGCCGATGACTGCATGTCCCTACACTGAAAAAACCCCCCCAGTTTATTTGAGCTGACAGAGCAAAGTGGTGGTTTTGAGGATAGACTATAGTATGTGAAAGATGGAAACGGTCACTGTGACTCTGGTTTTCATTCATCAGATTCGACAACCTGGCTGTTATACCGTGCTTTATCACCTGTTTTACTCTAAACTGAGAACATAATCTCATCAGATCATAGATCAAGTTAGCAGCAGGTTAATGTATTAATGGACTTCTGTACAATCAGACCTTTTTTTCAACTACAGGAGTTGCCCCCTGATGGCCATTAGAGGTTTAAAGGCTCTTCTACAGTGGCTTAACTTGGAGACTAAATTAATCTTGTATATACTCTGTGGTTGTGAGAGATGGTGATAGTGAAGCAGGTTTTCAGACCAGGTAGAAACAAGTCCTGAAAGGGTAGGCATGAGAACCTGCGGTCAGTTCAATTACTGAACATTAAATTAAACCCAGAGGCAAACCGTGAAGTGCAATTGTTTTTATTTTTGGAATTGAACCTTGGAATTTTTTTTGTCAGTCTCAGATCTTATGGGTGCTTCTATTTACTAAATTTGTTTGAGGAGATCCAATCAGAGAACACCAGAGGAGAGTACAATGTTTATAAGTCAGACTGATTCAATTTCTTACCAATATGTATGAGATTATCTGGCGATTGTTTAAACAGGAACAGGAATTTTGTTTTGCAAGAGCAATACTGTATGAATGTGTAAATATAGACCCAATACAATATGCATCCCCCAGCGATGGACCTTATTTACATACCAAGAACATAAATTGCCATTTTATCTCTTTGTAACATTTACACCTGCTAGATGATTACAAGGCACAAGGGGCATTCCCAACTGATCAACATTTTGAGCAAGATAGTCCAAATTAGGTTAAATTAGCATAAAATGTGAGAGTCTCCTTCCAGCTTCAGAAGTACTTACATTGCCACCTCCAGGGACATGTTTGATATTGTCCTTGGAGCCACAGCGAGAAGTGACGTGGCTGAAGTCCAGCTTTTTGTGCACTATCTGAACCTAAAGACAGGCAGGCAGACACACAGACAAGCAACATGAGGAAAGAAAAAAAGACAGTAAGAAAGAAAGAAAGAAAGAAAGAAAGGAAGAAAGAAAGCAGATCAGCTGGCAGGTTTAGTGACAGGAAACAGAGTAGCCTTGTACTGTAAGTATGGAAGACTTTTTGCTATTCATTCGTTATAGAAGCTCATTGATGGTCTGCACATGAGACAGAAGAAATGCTTTTGGTACATTATGTGACAAACCATCAAAATGAGAATGTTAATGGGAAACATTCTTAGAAAGAATCAATGTAGATTCTTACAAAAATGAATGCATAATTAGCAAAAGATGAGAATACTGAATGAATAACAACAGAGCGCTTCCATAAACAGCAATAGCTACAAAAAAAAAAGCATAAGACAAACACTCAAAGGTGAGAGAGAGTACATGCAAGAGAAGAGTGCCGTGGACAGTAATTTTGTGTTAACACATGCTGCTTAAAGCAAAAAAGCAACCGCAAGTGACAGATTCAGAACAACAGAGGGCACAAGGTGGTTTTAAAAAGATTCAAAAATAGACTAGTTTGCAGAAAAACCTGTTGTTCCGTCTGAAGTGCTTCCAGCAGTACACTACAAGCTGGAAGAACATGTTATATGGTCGGCTTCTCTCCTTAGTATTTCAGCTTTGGCTACAAATGAGATACATAATTGAAATTTAAAAATCTCTGGCTCTCTTCCACAGCATGTCTTTTGTCCTGTCTTTCTCGATGGCCGCCCCTCCCTGAGCCTGGTTCTTCCAGAGGCTTCTTCCTGTTAAAGGGGAGTTTCTCTTTCCTACTGTTGCCAAGTGCTTGCTCATAACAGGTTGTCTGATGTTAGAGTTTTCTCTGAATTATTGCAGTGTCTTTACCATACACTGTAGCCACAGGCTTGAGGTATAAGTAGAAAACAATTATACTTATCCAATTTAAATCTGATGCTGTTTGTTTTTGGGGGGTTCACGAAACTTTAAGAAGTCCAGTCACTTTCCTTCCAAGGTCCTTAGACTACCATGACCTGGATGACTGAGAACCTACCTGATTGCTAACCTGAAACTGCAAAAGGAGGCTGTCCTAAAATTAATGTGTTGAAGGCATATCATACTGTGGGGCCAAAGAGCTCAGTGATCCGATTGATGTGACATTGAATCTTGAATCTCTCTCAGTAGATGGCCTGTGATCAACCAGTAAAGTTTGCTTCTACCTGTGGTAGTGCCATCCAGTGCTGAACAATACAGGGAAGGTTAAACAATTCAGAGTTAAGTAACCTGGATTCCTGTGGATTTATGGAGTTCTCCCTGCCTCTTTGTGAGAAATCTAATAAGTCAGATCAGATTTGTACTGATTTCCAGAATGTGAACAGCATGACAAAGAATGAATGCTTCCCTTTGCTTAGGATGGAGTATTGTGCAGAGTGGGCTGGCAGTGCACAATGAATAACTAAACTTGATCAGGCTGGTTAACACTGAACCTTGCAGTCTCTCTGGGTGTGAAGCCTATCTGGACAATCTGGGTTTATATTCTGAATTGCGGCTGAGTAATATATTGCAGATCAAAGACATTTTTGAGCAAAGCAAACTTGACTCAACCTGCCAAAATGTGACTTTGGTCACTTTTTAACATGTTTTTAACATGTTTTAATGATTTGTATGTTGTTCTGTTTAATCTGAACAAGCCTCTAAAAACAGTCAGGGATCACTCTCTCGGTTTTTATTACCACTGTACATTTTACAGCTCAGTTTTTAAAACCTTGTGATGTAACTACAGCCCAGCCCATGCAGCAGTATATTAATGACTAACCTCGTATTGTGGATGGATTATCGCAGTTGTTCTCCTGACTGAAGTTTGGTCCGTTTACAGGATCATGCCATGCAGTTGCACTTGTCCCTGACCCTTGTGAACCCTCGCATTAACTTTTATCGAGTGGAAAAAAGTTAGCGTTCATCCTCCAGCTTCACTGTGCTAATGTGTTTATATTATGCTAACCATAGCTGTGTAGCTAGCCACCATGTAGCACATCATTATTCATAGAGCTGGGCGATATAAGATTTTTTCATATCACGATATGTTTTTTTCATTTCAGGCGATAACGATATATATCACGATATAAGCCAAATAACTATATTTGTGAGATTTAAATGTGCCGTTGCTCACAAGTAAAATGTGAAATAATCAGCAGCTTGTTTTGATTTAAATAGTTATTTCCCATAATAAGTTCAACAGGGCAGATGTACTTAAAGAACATGAGGCTTCAGTTTCAGATAAATAAAGGCAAATATTGCAAACTACACAAAAGGCAGCCGCTAAAGCATTTAAGTTTCAAAATAGAACAAACAAAACAGAGCAGTAAATTGTCAATTCCACTTAGAAACAAAATATTAATTCGTAATTAGTTTGTTTTACAGAAGAACAGACAAATTTGACTAACTTTTGTCAATATCAAATAAACTGAGAACTAAAAGGAAGTTCTCAATCTCTCCTTGTTGTATAGCTTAGCTATTACCTCAATTAGCTGCTTGAATCCTTCATTTTCGACCGTGTTTATTGGTAGCATGTCTTTAGCAAGACGGTAGGCTATGGCATTCGTTATGTCGCTATGTCTCTTAGCTTTTTTGTCATATGGTAAGACGCTGGAGAAAGCCGACTTAATTGAATGTTGTTCTCCTGGTTGTTTTCGATGACGAATTAGTGCTTTTAGTCTACAGAACTTCTCTGGCCCTTCCTTTCAACAATCTCTCCGGCATTGGAACCGTCATCTGTGTTCTCTTCAGTAACCTGGTCACCCAAGCTCTCTGTTGATTTTTTTCTAGCGGGCAAACTCATTTTCTCCATTACCCGGCCGGCACGGTGGCTGGCTGCTTCCCAAACAAGTACACATGTGTGGCTGGGCACTTGTGCTGTACGTAACAAGTCACGTGACGCTGCGGCTGTGATTGGTTCGGCTATGCGCTACTTAATTTGGATTGGCTGTTCTTTTTTTTTTAAGACAGGAAGAGAGAGAGATGAGGTCTATCGCAATAGTTTCATTTTTCTATCGAGAAAAAGTTATTTCGCAATACATATCGTTATCGTTCTATCGCCCAGCTCTAATTATTTATGAGCTAGTCCAACTTCAGTAACCCTACAGATGTCACTGCTGTTTAGTTTCCAGTCTTCATTTATGTCCGAAGTGATAGCAAAGCTGTACGTTTTAATTTTTCAGAAATCCCTCAATCAGAACATGGTATATTATTTAATCTTAAAAAATTTTTTTTGAGACTTCCTACGTACCACTAGAGGGAGCCCACCTACCACCAGTGGTATGCGTACCACAGTTTGAGAACCACTGGACTAGAATATACAGTGTCCTACTCCTTCAAGACGTTTAAGCATCACCAACAGACTTATTCCAGTATTAGGAAAGAGGGACTAGTAATGACCCTCACCTTACTTTGAGGTGTAGAGTATACAGGGCTCCATTCCTGACTTCTGATATTTTCCATATTTATCAGACTTACAAATTTCATGTCGTCAAACAAATTTTACTACTAGACAAAGACAAGTAAATAGATGTATACTCTGTACAGAACTTCTGTCAGTGAAATGTATGTTTAAATTGTTGTTGCGTTTGCACTGTCTTGTATCTCTATCGTTCTGTTCTGTCTGGTGTTGCACTATTTTTTTTCACACCCTGTGTTGACTGTCTGTTATATAAATCACCGTAATTTTGAAGGAACGCTGTCTGGTTTCACTGTGACTACCACTGCACATGGTTGAAATGACAATAAAGCCACTTGACTTGAAAAAATATCCTTCATAAATAAACTTTAATTTTTAATTACCTTTTAATAAGAATTAACCCAACTACTATCATTAGGGCCGGAGCACGAAACGTCCGAAGGCCCTACTGTAATCACTTGGCTTTTTGAGGCCTTTAATCTGCTTGAAAACTCATGAAATTTTGCCAACAAGAAGCCCGCCATTTTGAATTGAAGATGGCATTTCAGGATATTATTCATGGTGTTATACTTTTGCCAACTCCTTGTTTTTTTGTAGGATCAACTTCATATTTGGTTAGTCTCAACTACAAACCTGGGCCATAATGTGGAGTTTTTGAGTTTTCGTCAAAAGGTGACACAGCAAATTTTAATCATCTGTCACTTGCAGACAGCTGAGAAACTGAAGGGCTGCACCAAGGTCCAGTATATGATAAAGAAGAATTATTTTGAACTGTGAATCATTCAAAGCTACTCTAGTAAAATCCCAAAATAAAAATATAGAGCCAGAAATGGAAATAATAGGCTGCCCTTTAATCAGTCAAACAAATAAAGTGAGTCTCTTTTATGCTGTCTTCTTTTTTTTCACAGCCTAAGGACTGTGGACATAAGACTCGCTAGTGTGTCCAAAATTTTCTCAGGGAAAATAGTCAAAGCTTTTAAGATGTTACAGATAAGCCACTTTGATGATGAAGAATCAAAAGCAGCCACCCTGTCCTGCTTCTACATAAGCTAACACCAACCTGTTTGTGTGATATCACTTTGATTGCCTCTGTTGCTGCATTGTAAAAAAGCCCTGCAGCAAGCCTAAGACGCCTTCCTCCATTCTCTCTGTCTCTGTCTTAGTGTTGCTTCTCCAGGACGAAAATGGCATGATGACGCAGGTGGCACCAGCAAAGGATGACTCACTGAGCAGTGAGTGCACATACACTTAATGCGTAAGCACGAACACACACAAACACAGAGACAAAAAGCAGCAGACTCTCCTCAGTTTGTATTCCTCACTGATAGCGCATCATAAATATCCTAATTGATTTCAAGCAGCTGCATGGTTCTTGTTCATCATGTCTCCTTAATATCTAATGATTCTCATGCTATGCTAGATAAAGAAGCAGGATGATGAAAATATTTTAGAAAATTACAGCTAAAAAGTGGCAACCAAGTGGCAATTATCCATGAGAGGAGACCACATTTCAAAGAATGCAACATCGATTTCAGCCAAAGATAATGCGTGAGATTAATTTGCATTTTGTATTTGCACACATATCATGTCTTCTAGCTTTTGTAGCTAACGGTACACACTCTGTTATACTTACCAATGTTCTGTATTCATTGCAGTGGATAAATCTTAGCACAAAGAGTAAGTGAATTTGTGTTTGGTTGATTATTTCTTTGTTTCTAACAATGCTTCTTGGCAATAAATCTTATAACATTGGAAATCCTGTATATTTCCCCTTAAATGGTGTCACATTTGTAAAAACAAAGCTTGACAAAAACTTGACAAAGCCAAACAGCTTATTCTGCTATTGACTCTTGTTTAGTGTTGTTTATTGGATTGGATAATTGAAGTCTGAAAAAACAAGACATACTGGCAATTTATCAATTTAACAAACGGGGGGCTCAGTAGCATGCGGAAGAACCATACATAGCTCTCTGAAGGTAGTGATCTTGGACGATAGAGTTCGCTCACAGACTGGGTAGGTAGCTTTAGTAGGCTGTTCATGCAAGAGTGACCAACACAGCCACATTTGCTGACAAATGCTGGTTGAGGAAAGGGATGCATCTGACAGCAGCGTATGATTAAGCTGGTGACCAGCATGATGAGGAAGTGCAAGGCTGTTGTGGGTGTGTGTGGTTCTTCCACATGCTACTGAGACCCCTCTTTCTTAAATAAAGAAATTATTAAATGGCTCTCTAATGGTATAACAATGCCAAGAAGCACTGTTACAACAAAGCAACAATTAACCAGGCACAAATTTCTTTAAAGTCTATTCAATTTATTTATACAGGGCCAAATCACAACAACAGTCACCTCAAGGCCTTTTATGTTGTAAGGTAGACTCTACAATAAGACATAGTTTTTAGAAAACAGGATTTCTTTACTTTTTATGCTAAATTTCTCATTGGGCAACACAAAAGAATAAAAGCAGCATGTAGCGTCTGAACTTGCTGCGCTCCACTATCAGGTTGTTGCCTTTGCTATCAGTGTAATAGAAACAAGCTAGGTATGTAGCCAGCAATGTTTGAAAGGTTCATGTGTGCATATCTGTGAGCATTCAGACTGGGGAAAAAGGCACAGAGGTCATTTAACTTTAGATACATTGAATGGTCATGGGTTGTAGGTCATAGGACAGGAATATAAATGCTCAACCAACTACATCAAGCATATTTTGCACGAGCTATATTTTGTAAAGTAACAGAGGACAACTTGGGGGAAAGTATGTATTAGCACATATGCATGGATGATGGTAAATATCAAGTTGGAAAAGGAAATAGTTTGATTATTTAAATTTTTTCAAAATATAGTATGATGTACATGTAGCAGTCTTTTTGAGGATTGTTTTCATATCATTTTGTTTTCGAGTATTCTAAGATGTCATTTTGAAATTTAAATTTGTTCAAGGAAACAAAGGCTGATGCAAATTATTTTGGGCCTTTTAAGTGACACAAAGTGAATTCCTTTCAAATGTGAAGCATGAAAACATTTTTGCTTGTTCTCTTTATTTTACTACTAATTAACTAGAAAGTTTGGTGACCGTTTTATTAGTTTGATCACAAGTTAAAAACCCTGCAGATTGAGAGATTCTTTGCTAGAGTAAAAATGCATTCAGTGTTTTGTGTGGCACCAAAATCTCCGGGTACAACTGCAGACAAATTACGAAATTGCTCACGTACATTATCTTGTCTCATCACCTAATACTATGAACACTATTTCTTTGTGACTCTTGATCAAAAGGTCTCCAGTACATAGGCTAATGAATATAGATGATACAGGAATACATATATCTTAAAAACATTTTACATTCACAAGCACTCGTGGATACAAACAAAATGTTATGCAGAACTGTAAGAACTGTAAAGTCCAGTGTCCAAGCATGTAGGAAAATTGCACATTGCTTACCATTTGCATACAGATTCATCCTTTTTCTGTTGCCATTACTCTTTTTTTTCTCATTTTTGAACCTGAATAACCTCTTGGTTATTCACAATTTGTTGTTAAAGCACCTACAAGCCTCTATATTAAGGCAACCCAAGTTAGGGCCAAGAAATCTTTGGGATTTTTAAACATTTTAAAATAGTATTCCAAGTTCTTAGACTTCACTAGAATATTATAAACACACTGAATATATTGCATGAAAGAGTAAAGTCAGACACTACAAGACTCCCTTTGCACGGAACTGTTTACTTCACACAAATTTGAGATTTTAAAACTTTATATAAAGTAGTTAAAGCCTGTCCAGAACTGCAATAATGACATAATATGATATTGTCCAATAATGATTTTAAACAATTACACTTATTAATCAAGGTACTGGTGTTAGAAATTAGCCTTAGAGTTGTTGTTTTTTTAAAATACTTGTCTCTTACATATATACCATAAAGAAAGAACAAGTAACACATACGAGCTCTTTTATTACAATGAAACCTGCTTTAGTATCAACAGACAGAATATGCATGTGCATGTAGGAATGAACAGCAAGGTGGAGTGTTGTTCGAGATGTGGTGCAGGTGGTGCTTGTGATGAATGCAGACAGAAGGGTGAATGTACTGGTGTGTGAGGGTGTCAATGGCAGGGACTCACTCTGGCCTTGGCAGCAGGGGTGGAGGGGTCTGATGTCTTGTTGTTCGGGGTCGAAGAGACCTGAGGAGACAACCAGCCCCCTGGTCAATACAACCTCCAACCAACCACACGCTACACCACAACGAGGTGGAGGACATGGGTGTGATCAAAAGAATGCAAATGCCTGGACCAATTGTGTGAGTGTAATGGATGTTAGAGCTACTTAAAAAAGAAGCCGGAGAACCAAATACATTAACCAAATGTGTGGGTGTATGAATAATATTATATAATTGATAGTAGTGGCACCGGTTAAATGTTAGAATTCATTTTTGGGACAATTTAGCATGAAGATCAGGAGTATTGTGCATTGAGATGGTAGAAAACTGGAACAGATGGAGCCTTGTTAAAACATGACATTAGTACAAATGTAGTAACATTTTTCTTTTGTTAGTGACAAAAGCTAATCAAATACCATCATAGAAAAGAGTGCTGGATTATTTATACAATCTGAAAACAACAAATCAAATGTCACATTTCAGGAGTGTACCACTGCTCACATAAACAGCACTAATATTATTGCTAAATACTGAGGTGGGAAAGGCTATTAACCCCATAAACTCCTCCTGAATAGAAAATGTAAATATATGAGAGACAAAGCAATTTAGTATCACAGGAGACTGAATGAGTCAGTGCCAGTAATTATGATGCAGGGCGGCGATGTGTTTGTGTAAAGAAACTTATCTAGAGTAAAAGCGTGTTTTGAAAAGCAGGGAAGATGCTCCTGCGAAACACAATGCCTGAAAGAGTACAGTTCATAGCAATATTTTTCCTTCCGACTGCTCTTTTGTTACACACAGAAAAGTACAAGGTCAGGCCAATTTCACACATCTATTTGCACAGAAAGCAACAGCTCCTTTTCTACAGTAATCTAACTTTAATTGGCCATACAATTATGACTAAACGCTACAGGTTGTGGAAGTTAAGCGTTGCTGAAAAGGTGCATGGATTGTGTTCCCCTGAATCGGAGTAGCGGTGACGTCTATGCTGGATACAACCCCCAACCAAACACTGCAGTATGACCAGGCAGAAGAAAGTAATGGAATGTAAATGGATGTGAAAGGAAGATATTAACATAAATATTTTTTAATCATTGTGCACCTATTTTGGTGCACAGAAAGACACTTTGTATCTGCAATTTCAGAAAATGTCACTACAGACACATGGAAATGAAACCGATGTAGCTAGTGCAAAAGAACACAAATTAACTTTGATTATCTAGACAAACACAAAAACATACAAACAAGTGGACAAAATGTCAACAAGTGTATGAGGAATGTAACTGTTAGTTGTGTGAGAACATTTAAATATAATTCAACATTTTGCAAAGTAGATGTTCTTGATGATCTGAATGATCAACATAAAGCTTGAACCCATTAGCTTAGTTGTTAGCATTCAACGCTACCAGAACCTCTGAAGCTCAAGAATAAACATATTTTATTCTGATTTCATTGTGTGTGCATGTACGTAAATTTGCCTGACTGTATTTTGCTACTCTTCAGCTAACACTAAAACTATTAGATGATGAGGTTAGCCTAGCATAAACTCAGACGGTATAAAAGACGGACGTAGCTAGTGTGACATCAACCATTTTCATGGCTCCAAAACAAAAGACGATGCCACCAGGAGCTGTCGGTGCGACACACTCATTTGTTAATGACAAGTCATTAGCCAATTAGCTTGCGGTTTTATAATAGACATAATTCTCGATTTTGAAACATGGTATGACCAAGTTTTATAAAATTGACTTAATTTTTTATTCAATATGAACCAAAACAAGTGAACAAGCCTATTAACCTGTAAACAGACAGCAAATCACTGTCCGCTGGCCTTCAGATAGAGAGCACTTTACGTACACAGCGAGAGGCACTTCCCCATTAGCTTTTTTTGTTTTTTTCATATTTGGAAGCCACGTCCATGTTTTCTACTATCTAGGCATAAACAGAAAACATTCACTGCTTAAAATAAAAAAAGACATATTAGCCATTTCCCTGCTTCTGTTTTCCAAGCTTATCCAATTGATTTCCAGCTCGAGCTTTAGTAAGCTCAAAACATCTGAGAGAGACGTCAAACTTCTCATTAACTCCCAACAAGAAAGAAAAAAATCCCTGCACATTTTCCAAAATGGCTACTTTCTCAGTACTATATTGTTCTGAGGCAAAACCACTCTCTGATGGACAATAGAGAAGATATAGAGGATAGAGTGGATTGACACATTATTTCACATGGCAGGGCAGACAGAGAGAGGATGATGCCTGTGATTCAAAGCGACGGCACACCCCTTCCTCTAGACACACTGTCACATAACATTGAAGGGAAACGGACAACGTCTCTGGATGCATCTCAGTCATGTCTCTGAACCATGTCATGACAAGCTGGGCAACTTTAGGGTGGTGGAATACAGGTAGCATGCATGCTTCCTGTTCTGTATGTCATTCTGAGATAGAACATCATCTGTCAAGAACATTTGCATTGCAGCAAGATGCTGTTAAAAAGTGAATATTCGGAAAGAGGAATAGGTTAAAAGATTGATGTTAGATGGAAGCTGGAAAATGAATATAAAGTTGTAAAGTTGCTATTTTCTCAGTTAACATGTACACGCCCTTTAAAATGCCCACAGTGCAGAAGTGACATGTTTCTGAGTTATTGTTATTTCAAATGGTGTCAAATTATATCCACTCAGTAGCTCATGTGAGGATTGCTTTTCTCTCTTACTAGTGTTCTTCTCTACTGTAGGTCTAACCACAGCTGCACCGTGCTAACAGTACTGCTGTATGGCACTGCAAATATAACTGAATCCAGTGTATTCCGCAGAGTCAGAGCATGCAGTCATCTGATCGTTTCTGCACTCCAGGCACAGACATTGTTTGTACAGAATTATGAGGATCCAGGAACACATTTACAATGCTTCAGGAAATCTACTTCTACTGCGAGAAAGATTTGCAGTACTGTTCTGAGAGTTTGTACCAGGACCTATTATACAGTTAAGTTTAAGGTAAAACACTTAGTCGAATACTTTGAATTCAACATTTTTCAACACTACTTTTATCTATTTAAAAAATGTTATCTGTTTCAGAATGACCAGGAATTAAAAAGAAAAGCTGTAAATTAACTACTAAATACGCAGAGGTTAAACTAAATACTCCCAGAGTAAAGGAAGTAAGTCATGTTATTAAGCTGTATAACACACATGCGCTATTTAAAGTACAAACCACCCAGTGCCAGATCATTCGCTGTTACAAGAAAAGCACTCACTCATGAATCTTGACAGGTACATCACTGTCCTGAATTATTCATAGTCCTCTCTTGTGCTGTCTCTTTGTCTTACCTTTCCTCCACCAGGCTGGTACTTGATGTTGTCAATAGAACCAATCTTGGAACGGACGTTCTTTAGATCTGGTGTCGGGGCATTGATGGGTCGGGGAGTGCGGGGAGCACGGGGAACGGCTGGTTTCTTATCCAGGGGAGTCTGCTTGGGCACAGGGGGTTTGGTGATGACCCGACGGCGGTGAGTGGCACTGGATTCTCCATTGGTGGAAGCAGCCGGGGTAGCAGGAGCGGCGGTTGAGGCTGGGCGAGGACGGGCTACAGAGAAACAGAAAGTATAATAAGTATAATTTATATATCACTATAATAGTACAATAATGTATATTCTAGTATAATATAGTAAAATTTGTGAAAATGTAAAAGTCTACCAAATTTGACTTTTGAAATGAAATGAAATTTTGGTGGTAACCTTCTCCCATGTTTGGGCCCAGAATTTTGTGTTACCATACTGGTCCCTGCTTTTGGTAAAATACCTCAAAGTGGTCCTAAAGCGGATACAGGGACCTGACTGGTAGAAGAAGTACTGGAAATGCCCAAGGAGTTTTTGTAGTCATGGATGTCTGTGAAACTAACTTACAACTGCATGAAAATGTGTGTATTGTGTAAGTTTGTGTATTCCCCCCCCAAAATTAACCTGTCATTTTAAGTATTTTATGTTTCTTACGTGTAGTCTTGGGTTTCTTGGCCTCACTGGTCTTGTTCTCAGTCTTGTCGTTCTTGTTGGCTGTAAGTGGAAAACAGAAAACAGTTTTTTCACCATAATTTTTAGGTAGCAATACTTAAAAAATAATGAGGCATTTCCAGCCTCAGGTGGCGCCCCTCTAGCCGTTCCAAAATTAAGGCTTAAGGTTGCGAGGGGTTAGGGTACTTATTTTAATGCTCCAGAAAGAAGAGGTATAAAGATATGTATATATATATATATATATGAACACCCTGTTGAATAGGACACTTCTTTTCACATTAAATTATAGTAATGATCCAATAATATGACAGACAACGTTAATGACTAACTTGAGCTGAGACTTCAATATTCAGCATCTCATGAGGTATTTGTTTATTCTCAAGTCTGTGGACACCAAATCAAAGCTATAAAGAGAGTGAAGAATAGACATGTACATTCACTGCTGTTGTCACCTCCTGTCTAGCTGATGTTACAGAAAACTGTTAACTGTACTAACACACGGTAAATTTAGAAGTGCTAAATCACGGCTCTGCCATTCTTACCTTGCTGTGGAGTTGTTTTCTTACTTGTTATTTCCGAAAGACAAGGAAACTTGGATGAACTTGTCACATCTTGTAATGAGCAAAACATTATTATTATTATTATTATTATTATTGTTTTTTGTTTTCAGTCGATATTTTTTTTAGTGTCGTTTGGTTTTGGTTACTTTTCAGATTAGTTTTGATCATTTTAGTTTATTTTGTAGTATTTCAAATATTTATATTTACATGCAATATTTAGGCAAAATAAAATACATTTAGAATAGATATGATTATACAGATCCAACAACCAAATCAGCTGACTTACAGACTGACCAAATAATCAAAGACTAAAACTCAAAATGTTTTGTTAATATTGTGTTTAATTAAGCTGTGTGAGTGCACACTATTGTTTATCAATATATTATATTTTTCTATATATTGTAGTTTGAATTTATCACACCTACTTTTAGGTTTTATTCGCAAGGATGTGATTATTTAACTGATATGTTCTGCCCATACATCTTTCTTTTTCTACAAATATTGCAGAGCTGACTGCTTAAAGGCAAAATGAGATCGAAACTCAACAATTTCTGGTGACATGAAGTTTGTTAACTGCATAACATGAGTTTCCAGTAACAGTATGTATAGTTTTTGATAAAGCCACAGTATGTAATACTGCTGTGATGTGACAGAAACATCATGGACGTAACTGTTGACACTGGGGCAAAAGTCTCGAAAAGTAATGGAGCTAAAATGAAATATAACCGTGCAGCACATAACACCTATTGCTGTGAACTGGGTGACTGAATCATATTGTGTGAGGGTACACACAAAAAGCTCATATCTCCCTTGCTTTGAGAGGTGAGATACTGTTTGTCATGTGCAGACGAAAATACCAGTTGGGCTCTTCAAAAGCCAGCACTTGAATCTGATAATGTCTAACATATGGTAGCAATTCAGTTAGCCTGTTGATGCAGCCTGGAGCAGCGCCAGTGTGCAATGGAAGTCACTGTTCAGGCTAGAGCAGCAAGTGAAGTTTCCTGTTCCAGAGGATATGTTGAGATACTGTCAGGAACGGCAGATTCTATTGTATATAGTATTTTATTTTATTCTATTCTATTCTATTCTGTACAGTTGTGTACAGTATATTATTCTTATTGTATTCCAGTGTTCTCTAATTTTTGCTATATAATTTTGCACTGTCCACTTTCTGCTGCGACAAAACAAATTTCACTGTACACTGTATCCTCGTACCTGCAGTCTTGCCTGCAGCAGTTGCAGAGGAGCCATTCTTACTGGCAGTTGTACGGGGAGCGGGCGTGGCCTTTGGCACAGATGGACGTTTTTCTCCATTTTCTGGAGTCTGAAGAAAAACCAAAGAAGAGATAAACAGCTGTGTTCCTGAATTTTATGTGTATGACTTTGTGTATGTCTGCTGTGTGCATAAGGAGTGTTTTCCAGGCATTTATAGTGCAGCCAAATGCAAGTAGAAAATGAAAGTGACAAGAGAAAAGACGAGGCTAAGGTTTTAACATTGGGAGATTAAAAAGGACATTTGCGACAGATGGTGGCTGATGTCTGGAATCACATGGAACAATCAGGGCTTTTAAAATGATAGTAGGCAAGAGATTTGTATGAAAACGCTCTAAATCAGTGGAAGACCTGTGTCATCCAAGCATGGCCAGCTCAAGAGGACATTATTAATAGCATGACCACAGGATTATACAGTATGTTTAATTTCAGTGTCCATAATCCAGGGATCTCCAACTCCAGTCCTCGAGAGCTACTGTCCTGTAGCTTTTAGATGCATCCCTACTCAAACACAGCTGAATCAGAAGGCTGAATTACCTCTTCAGTGTGCCATCAAGTTTGGCAAAGGCCTGGTAACAAGCCATTAATCTGACTCAGGTGTGTTGGACCAAGGATGGATCTAAAAGCTGCAGGACAGTAGCTCTCGAGGACTGGAGTTGGAGACCCCTGCCATAATCTAATGGGCAGTGGTGGTTACATCGATCTTTCATGTACGGGTGAAATGTATATTTTAAAATGTGAAATGGCATGTAAGGATCCTATTTTATAACTCTGACAGACATATCTAGATATTAATGCAGACTGAGAGTCATCCAGTCTTTACCAAATAAAGACATAGCTTGCACTGAAGAAATACATGTAACCTTGTGTCTTATACTTACCTTGGCAGCCTTAGCAGAGCTAGTTGCTGTTGGCGGCCGCTTGGCAGCAGTAGGTGTAGTTGCCTTGGGTACAGGGCTTTTTTTATTGGCTGAAGCAGTGGTGGGGGAGGGGCGTTTGGCCGAGTTGGCCTCGCCATTTGTGGAGAGAGTGGATGGGCGTGATTTGGCAGAATCTGGTTTGGTGGAACCTGCATTAGGCTGGTGATTATGAAATTAAAGAAGCCAAAATAATAGTAAAAAAAGGAGGAGAGTGCAGAAAAGTAAGGAAGAAAAAGAAAGACAGAGATAGAAAAAGAAAAAGCTGCAGTGAACTCAGCAATGACTGCAATGACAGCGTGATATAGCAGCCCAGCCAGCAACCATAGATAATCATAAAACAGGCCATAAATTATAGAACTGACTAAGCAATTTATAACCAGCTTAGAAAGGTCATGATTACTAAATAATGAAATTACAGGCCTCAAATGAGATAAAATGAGCAGTAGCCCACAGCTCCATGTAATATGGAAATTCGATGTCAGACACTGGACAGATTCACAAACACGTCAGCTAGCATGCAGTTAGTGGACAGTGAGTTTCATTTGTGTAAGCTTATGATGTAGAAAGTTGTATGAAAACTCTCTGGCCTCGTGGCTTTAATGTAAACAGTTAGCTTAAATGCTACCTGCTGGGAACATGTCAGTATGGAAGCAGTTTATTTGCCAGTTGGTCACTAAAGTTCTTTGGGTTTTTATCTTTACTCCTAAATTTATACTTATTTACTCCAAAGGTGATAGTCTATTATGTATATAAGGCTACGTTCACACTGCAGGTCTTAATGCTCAATTCTGATTTTTTGATCAAATCCGATTTTTTTGTCTGCTTGTTCACACTACAAATAAAATGCGACAGCAAACGCGCTCTAGTGTGAATGCTCAAAGCGGCCCGCATGCGCAAAAGATGATGTCACACACAACGCGCTCTGTTTAGACCCAGACCAAACAGCATTGTTTGACTGATGGCCCTTAATATAAAGACTTCGGACTTTACGTTTCCCAATTTTTGCTTTAAATTATTTTGTTATTTACATAATAATGTAAATAACCTAAAAATGATCCTTATTGCTGTTTTAGAGAGGAGCGGTGCTTCAAAGGATAGTTGCAGATTTCGGTCAGAATCTGCAGATTATACAGTACAAATAAAATGTTCACGCTGTCTTCCCAACAGTTTCACTAACATCTACACTGGATGGCCAGGAAGCGTTCGCGATGTCTTCTCGGGCGCTTCTCCGGCGCTGATAATTGGCGTCCGTCTTGTGTCAGTGACGTAAAAGACGGATTTAATGCGACATGACTGTTCAAACAGCAGTCGCTTTCTAAAACATCGGATATGTATCGGATTCAGTACCACATATGAAAGTGACCCAGATCGGATTTGAAAATATCGGATTTGTGCCGTTCACACTGTCATACCATGATCGGATATGAGTCACACAGGGTCAAAAAAATCGGATTTGATGCGCTTTCGCCTGCAGTGTGAACGTAGCCTAATTCTGTTCTGTATGTATACACCTGTTTCATTAACAGTAAAGCAGCTAAAACTGATTAATGAAACAGGTTCAATAGAGGGGAAACAAAGAGACAACCTGAGGCAATACAAATGGTTTTACAGGTCAAGATATTTTTTGTCAAGAACATTTTTTTTGTCACTACTAGGCTCAGTGTAACTATTACTAGTATGAGACAATAACTGGACCCTACCAAGGTAGCACAGATTATCCAACTCCACCAGAATGGGACATCAATACATGCCAGTGCCAGAGGCTTACTGTGTCTAAAGAGCATAGAGGAGATTCCAGGAAACAGGCAGTTACTCTAGGAGAGCTGAAAAGGGTTGGTTCTTAAGCCATCATCAAAACCGGTATTTGATTCTTTGTCTAAGGAGGAATAGGACGAGCACTGCCAGAACTACAAAATGACCCCCAGGAGGCCACAGGTGTGAATGTTAGCTGACCAAACAATCTGAAATACACTGGATGGCTCAAGGGCCTGACGTCCTCTAGTGGGCTGTATTACTGTTTGTCCATCCATCTATCCATCTTCTTCCGCATATCCGGGGCCGGGTCGCAGGGGTAGCAGCCTAAGCAGAGAAGCCCAGACCTCTCTCCCCAGCCATCTCCTCCAGCTTGTCCAGGGGAAAACCAAGGCCACCAGAGAGATATAATCTCTCCAGCGTGTCCTGGGTCTGCCCCGGGGTCTCCTCCCAGTGGGTCATACCCAGAACACCTCGCCCAGGAGGGATCCTTGTCAGATGCCCGAACCACCTCAACTGGCTCCTTTCGATGTTGAGGAGCAGCGGCTCTACTCTGAGCCCCTCCCGGATGGCTGAACTTCTCATCCTATCTCTAAGGGAGAGATATTGCTGTCTGTAATATTCTTTAACATGTTGTTCAACCTCAGTTTGGTGGTGGGTCAGTGATGCTCTGGGAAGGCATATCCATGAAGACAGGCACAGACCTTTACAGGCTGGGAAACAGCACCCTGGCAGCAATTAAGTATCTGGATGAAATCCTTGGACCCACTGCTGGTGAAGTGGGTCCTGGGTTCCTCCTGATGGATGACAATGCCAGGCCTCAAGTGGTAAGAGTATGCAAGCAGTTCCTGGAGAATAAAGGATGACTGACCCCAACGCTCGCCTGACGTGAATCCAACAGAACACCTCTGGGACATTAGGTTTCAGTCCCTTCGACGCCGCCAGGTTACACCTCAGACTGTCTAGATGCACAGTGATGCTCTGGTCCAGATCTGGGAGGAGATCCCCCAGGATACCATCTCATTGGCAGCATGCACACAAGCACGCGGGGGACATGCATACTACTGAGTACCATTTTGAGTGGCAAAGAAATTTCACACATAGATATATATACATATATATATGTGTGTGTGTGTGTGAAATTGCCACTCAAAATGGTTGCAATTGTGTGTGTGTGTGTGTGTGCACGCGTGTGTGTGTAATGTAGTCCTGTCATTCAGAAAATAAAACAATTATTCTAACTGGCGCACATCAAACGCTGTTCATACCAAGGTAGCTTAGGGTTACCACCTATGATGACATGGGCCTCAGAAGGTAAAATACTGGTGTGACCAAGACTTTAGGCAGACACACACACCTCCCCTAGCACACATAAGAGATAAAGGAAATATGTTTCTGTGATCATCTTCTGCAGCATTTGTAAGCACTTGTGTGTCTTGCTCAAGGACACTTCACAGGCTTTCGTTGGAACTGTGGGAGGTCAGACTTGTAATTATCTGGTGACTGCTTTTGCCACGATGACTGTGCAGTTTGCGTGCTGGAAATGTGTGTAGATGACACTAATTATTCTCTTTATACGTGTCTGTATGTGACCCACCTTGCTCTTGCTGTCAGGGCTCGGCAGGGTCTTGCTACCATTCCCTGTGGGAGATTTGGCTGTCCCTTTCCCTCCCTTCTCTTCCTTCTTCTCAGCTGGCTTCTTCTCCTCTTCCTTCTTCTCATCTTTGTTGGTCTTCTCTGGCTTGTCCACCTTTTCCGCCTTCTCATTGGCCTTGTTGTTTTTCTCCGTGTTCATCTTCTCTAGCTTCTCCTCATTTTTGATTATCTTCTCAGACTTCTGGTTCCTGTCTGGGCCGTAGTCCTTCTGCTGTTCTTCCTTCTTGTCAAAGTTGTCAATCTTGTCCATTTTCCCAGGCACGATGTCTGTCTTCTCCTGCTTGTCCTTGTTGTCAGATTTAACTGTGAAAGAAAAAATGCTGTCATTAGCGTCAGACTATTTTAACAAACCCTGTTGCATAACGAGTAACGGGATGTGACTGGAGACAAAAGAGCCCACATATATAAATTCAAAATTGTAACAAAATTCGAATAAATGTCATCAAATATCAAGATTCTGTTCAACTTACAACATGATTTTGAAAGCTGCTTTGCAGTAAGCAAAAGGGGGACGTACATATTAGGTGCAGTCTAGCTCATATTCTCAAAATCTCTATATCTCTAGCTTTAAAAAAAAACAAAACACCACTGCACTTTACAGGAAAGGCCAGAGTCATCTCTATTTTCTGAGGCGGCTGAGGTCCTTCAACATCTGTTGGACAATGCTCAGGGTTTTCTGTGAGTCCGTTGTGGCCAGTGTACCCTCTACGCTGTTGCATGCTGCGGCAGCAGGTTGAGGGTCACAGATGCCAACAGACTCAATAAACTGATCCGCAAGGCCAGTAATGTTGTGGGGATGGAGCTGGATTCCCTTAAGGTGGTGTCAGAGAGGCGAATGTTGTCCAAGATAAAGACAATGCTGGATAATACATCCCACCCACTCCATGACGGGCTGGCTAGTCACAGGAGCACGTTCAGTGAGAGACTGAGATTACCAAAAAGCACCACTGAACGACACAGGAAGTCATTCCTGCCTGTGGCCATCTCCCTGTACAACTCCTCCATCTAACACACTGTAAACACTGCAATAGTTACACCCTTTTTGCACACGCTCTTTTCCACTCAGTAATGTTGCTGTCAATATTCTTGACATTTATTTATAATCACCTCCGTCAATCCTTGATATTTATTATTGAGTGATTTGTATATATTGTGCTATTTCTTAAATTTCTTAAATCTGTAACATATTGTATTGTTAAATAGTCTTGTCTGTTTCTGTTACTGATATTTATACTGGAGCAACTGTAACATAATTTCCTTAGGGATTAATAAAGTATGCTTATTCTGATTTAGGATAAGTGTTATTTGAGCAGAAACCATAAATCCGTTTTAACATTTTACTTTCTACAAGGTTAAATAAAAATCAGTTTCACAAATCAATCATCCAGGTATAATTTAAAACATTCTGTATGTTTTAAACCAGCGGTTCCCAACCTTTTTTGCTCTACGGACCGGTTTATGCCAACAATATTTTCACGGACCGGCCTTTAAGGTGTGGCAGATAAATACAACAAAATAAAACCAGTACTGGTACCAAAGAAAAGAAGATTTATTCTTAACACACGGGAAAACACCCAGGGAAACTGAGTTAACGAAAAAAACCATAAATTTCACACTCGAGGGGCCCAGTACCAAATGACCGGTACCTGTCCGTGGCCTGGGGGTTGGGGACTGCTGGTTTAAACAATGACTATGACTATCAAGAGGCTTTATTTTCAGGGAAAAAATTAATAAAATAAAATAAAAGACAAATGTAGTAATGAGTAAAAGAAACGAAAGCTGAATGCTGGTAAGAGATTTGCTGACTTATCCACCCGTCCCAGATCTTCTCTGAGCTTTTTCTGGCACTATCAGAAAAAGCTCAGAGACTCATTATTTGTTAAACGGCCCTCGTCATATCGGTGTAAGCGAAGGCCATCTGAGGCTACGAAGAAACCATGTCTGTGAAATGATAAAGATTATTCTGTCCTGTGAAATGTAAGACTATAAAGTAACATACAAACAGGAGCAAGGTTGAGCACAAACTTTAATCCAGTGTGGCACCTAACTGATGACACAGCGCTAATGTTGAAGACTGTGTTCACCAACAAAATCCATCACATCAAATGATGTCTGGTTGCAACTGCACTTTTGTTATTTATAGATTTGAATGT
This sequence comes from Oreochromis aureus, assembly GCF_013358895.1. Taxonomy (NCBI): domain Eukaryota; kingdom Metazoa; phylum Chordata; class Actinopteri; order Cichliformes; family Cichlidae; genus Oreochromis; species Oreochromis aureus. The sequence goes on from NC_052959.1 coordinate 3,509,118, forward strand.
CCACATGGAAGGTTTTATGTAGGTCGAGGCAGCAGATGATTCTGGGTCTGGTTGGTAAACAGGCCAGCGCCATCTATTTTATTGCACTGCCTTATGTAAGAGTTTGCAATGGTGAGGCTGTATCCTCACAATAATCCATGTCAGAGGAGTCAAACCCTATCCAACCCTGAACCCTTTTTAAGAGTCGATCTGTCATCTTTTTTGTGAACTAGATGATTTATATGTCTCTCTTATGATTCATCTATAATTAGACTTTATTTGTCTTTATTTGTATTGTACTGTTTATAAAAAATACAAAATATCACTACATATTTAGCATTACAAAATATCTAAACCGTTTCTTTTAAGAAACACCATCTATGATTAAATGCTTAATAACTACAAAGTGCAGAGTACTCTAACAGACTGGGGAATAAAACTAAAACAAACACAAAATGAGGTTCCAGCAGGAAGGTTTTACAGCTGCATTAGCAAGTGAAATTAATAGGTTGTTAGTCTCGATTTAAAGGTCTCGATGGTGAGCTTAATAAATTATTCTACAACAGCAGAGCTCTACCACCAACTGAGTCCTTAATAATCTGGGACATACTAAAATAGCTTGCGCCCTGTGATCTGAGTTATGGGGGAACATGGAGACCAAAAATATGATCTCCAACGACGGTGAAATGAGGGCTGTGTTATGGGCCCAGTTTTTCTGTTTCTGGTTAACATCTCTGAGGATGACATGGCAATCACTGAGTGTATTTTTCTAATACATTTTTGTAATCATTCATCAATAGACTATCTTCAGCACATCTCCCAAGAGTGAAAATCCTCAAATTAAATGTGGCATTTTTTCTTGCCACGAGACTATCGTGGCTGCACCTTAGTTCACAAACTGTCTTTTTCTGGCTCACTTCCTTCTCCCTATAAGCCAGCATTCTTCTGATTGGCTGCCCCTTGTAAGCAAATAGCAGATGGGTTGGGGTTCTGTGTGGGCAGAACTATGCACCTGACATGACTGTATGTGGGATACCGGCTCAGAATGACATCATGAAGAACAAAGAGTACAAAAAACACCTGAAGCTTGGCCTACAGGGATACTTCTACGTAAAATATCCACATTATTTGAAACTTTAAACATGTTAAAGATGAACATCTGCCACTGTAATAATACTCGTGTTTACATAAATTGCAGTGTTTTTCAGTGTGTGACATGGTTATGAAACACCTTTGGTGGTAATAACTGATCCACAGAGGAAAAAGGACAATAAAGTGAAAGAAAGAAAGTAAATGGGGAAACACGAGGAGAGCAGAGGGGAATAGTTAATGAGGTCGATGGGGTTAAGGACACAGCCGGCGGGGCTGAGGGCTGGGAGCAGAAAAAGACAGAGGCCTTTTGTTTGCCATCAAGACACATCTTACGTAACTGTGACACTGGACAGGCCTGGCTGTGCTGTACCCTAATGCCTCCCCCCCTCTTGCCCCCTGTTTACTGTGCAATAACCGCTCTACCTCCTTTCAACCGATGGCAGCTTGCTGCTGCTGTGCTTTCTCCAACAATCAAGCAGCATCTACAGCTGCCATGAAAAAAGATCCATTTTCTTATGCTGCTCTTAACTGGAGCTGCAAACTAGCCTGCAGTAGAGATCAAATCAGGCACAAGCAGTAATGAGCACGGAAAGTTGCCACATGAATGGCTCACGTGTGCTGGTAAGGTGCCACAGTATGTTCAGCATTCATTGCTACTGTCCTATTAATCCTGCTGCATCTCTTTTTTTACTAGTTATCTGCCCCAGTGATTTATTTTGTGGTGGCTTATCAAACTGTAAATGAAGTCACTTCCTGCCCTGGAAGGTTAAGCTAATGTTAATGCAAACTCATAACTTGCTGCAGCCGCTTCTTAAAGTGGCCCTACTTTGTTTCATTAATTTTAATGGCCTTGATGGCCGAGATTTATTGCAGGGCTTTGGCCTGGTCTGATTTTGGTGAAAATAAATCAATATTATCCATTTCATTCATACAGCAGCAAACAAACTAAAAGGAGATATTGATAACAGCAGAAATGAGGCATCCTGACCTCTTCAGCTGCAGTGAACAGCAAAGGTTCATAAAATGTGTCTCTTATTCCAAAAAATATATCTCAGCCTCTTTTTAATTCTTTGAATAAAGGCAGAAATCAACACTGAGTGTTATAGAAACTTCTCACAACAGTGAAATCCAGCCAGTGCAAAAGAAAACTGAGTTGGCAGCACACTTCATTAACACGTTCCAGTTTGATCAATTAGATCAAAATCAATGGAGCAGAAGCACACATACTGTCCTTTTCATGCCACACATTCCTTTTCTGTGGTGCCTGCATTTAGCCACAATAGAACTTTATTAGTGATAGTTCAGCAATACGAAACACAAGATTCAGCGACACGCTTTCTGTGGCTTTAAATAACCTTCTTAAAACCTTCTTCATACAAGCCTAGAGACTGGTTTGTGATATCCTGGTAATCAAAGTGTGTAGTCCACAACCAGGTGGCAAGTGGTTGTGGGAGGTTGCAGGCAGCTGGGTAAGTGAAAATGGTCATGGGGAGGTATAGCATGTGCAACCACACTGGCTTACTTAAAACAAATGCTGGTCACACAGCTGGTGACCAGCACAAGGAGGAGGTGCCAGGCTGTGGCTGCATAATGTTCTTTCACGTGCTACCGAGGCCCCCATTGTTAAATGAATAAATTGTTGCCAATACGTCCTGTTTCTTCAGACTTCAATCGTCCAATCCAGTAAACGACCCAATGGCACTGGCAGACAAGATTCAGTTTTTCATGGGTGCGACCCAAATACTCAACTCTGGTTCTCAACCCATAAAAAGGGGAAGCAAACAGGCTTTCCAATGATATAAAATTTAGTGCCTGAAGCATTGTTGCAAGAAATAAATAAAAATGTTCTCATTTTTCGCATCTATAGACTCTGGGCTTCTATGGACAAAACAGATTTCCCCAGAAAAAGTTGATCTGCACCGCCATTGAAGCCCCAGTCTTCACACGAAAAAATACATCCGGACACTCATCAACCAATGTGCAAGATCACATCTGTTAGACATTCATCAAATGAGATGAAACCCAATGATGAAGAAAAGCCAGTCCCCCTCACTGAATTGCCTTATTGCATCTCAAACTGGAGAAGGAGATGACAATTAAAAGAGGCTTAACCTTAGAAATAATGAAAATGAATTACATCCAGAATAAATTTGAATCCCCTTGGAGGAAAATATCCTTTGGCCAGACAGCCTTCACAGTAGGATCAGCCTTGTTTTCGATCCAGCTTCTCTTAAAAATATATTATTGCCATTGCTAGCTTCTCTTTGTAGGTAATCTTGACTGTATGTAATCTTGCTAAACAGCAAGCTTATCTGGTCTGCTGTCATTGGTATTGCCATTTGTCTTTTATTTCTCTAGTTAACAAATCAAATCAAATCAAATCACTTTTATTGTCACGTCACATGTGCAGGTACACTGGTACAGTACATGCGAGTGAAATTCTTGTGTGCGAGCTTCACAAGCAACAGAGTTGTGCAAAAATACAATAACGTAAAACAAGCAAAATATAAAAATGGCTAATCTAAAAAGTAATAAATATATGTACAATATATAAAGGTATATACATTACTGAATGAGAGGTTGCCCGAGGGTCACTGACCAGTCTCTATGCCTGTGTGACTGAGGCCTATTGAACGTTTACCTTCAGCTGTTCAGCTGAGTTTACTAGTTACAGGTTACCTGAATTATTCCTTAGTGAATGTGAAAAAGGTGGTATATATATATGTCATCTGACCTACATGCTGCAAGTGTTAAGTGTGCTAGAAAGGTGTTCTTGTGGGAGGTGAACCAAAGGAGCCTTTTATGTGGAAAATGGTGGCAAAGAGGATCTGTGCTGTCTCAGCAATGCTATGTATGTAGAAACCTTTGTGTTATCCATTTTTATATCTGCTTTTAGGATCTCAGATTGCTAGTGTTTGTTAGCTGGACTGCATTGTGGTGATATATGTGTTTGTAGATCACAGCATACAATTTGCTGACTAAAATGTAAAATACAGAGAATAAAGGATGCCATCAAAATTATTCTTTAGTTATTCAGTGAAACTCAGTAAACTCAACAACATGGACCGCAGACACATCAGGACTGCTCTATGGTTTCCACTATATTTAATTTAACAAACTGGTGGTTTTATTGCTCAGTTTTCACAGTCACGTCACTGCACCCTGCCACACCAGCAATATGACTCATCCAACATGAACAAGTCAGATCATCCATTATACCATCATACCATGCTACAGCTGCTAGCAACCAACTGCACATGCTGGTGTCTGTAAGTAAAACAGAGAGAGAAAGAAATAGCTGCTGCTGTGTAAATCAGAACATGGCCATACACAGACACAGAGATTCTACTCACTGTCATTCCCCTCCTCTACAGTGCATACCTCCACCTCTCCAGGCTCTCTTCCTCCTGCTCCCTGCTCACACTACAGATCACAATGAAGTCTACAAACTACAAACAACAAACATCATTGTCCACGGAGACTCCTGTCTGACCTCATCTGTCAACCTGTCCAACAAGAATGGGCTCAAAGTAGATACCTAATGTCATACCCTCCCCACCATGACCCCTCACCACTCTCTTACTCCACCACCCTCACATACTTCTTTACTGCCCCTGACTTCGTCATATAGTACTACAGTTTTTTCTGTTGGACTAATTATAAAATTTAATGTTGAATTTAAAATAATTAAAGAAAAATGAATAACACTAGATATTAAATTTAATACTTAATTGAGCTGCAGTTAACAGATATTGTAGCAAACCAACAATTTAGTAAATCGTGTTTATGAAACTTTGTAAATTGTAAATGAAGGTGGAATTAATCAGAGCTTTGTTTCACTGCTTTCACTGGCTTTGTGGCTACATTGAAGCACAATACAAATTATTTAGGCTTATGAAAGATGACGGTTTGGGTTAAATATATGCTGTTCACATCATAACCCTGCAAAAGCACTTAAGTATAACGTGCCTCATTGGTTTTAGCCTCACTGTTACAAAAAGCGACTTTGTAAAATTTGTGGTTATAACTGTTAGCATTTAGCAAAACGTATTCAGCTAGCAAAATCAAACTAACAAAACATGACCACAAGATGCCATTTCCAGCTTTTCTGACAACAAATCAAACCAGGAAGTACTTATCTTATGTAAAAACTGTTTTGCTGATTTATTTGGTTTTGTTCTGACCTCCAGTTAAAAAACAGAAACCATGATCTGATTTGGGCTACAGATAAACCAGCTGTTGTTATGTCTGATGAACCAGCTGCTTTTAAACGTTAGTTTGCTGTTATTAACGGGAACCACTGGTACTACCAAATTTAGCAGAGTCCAAAAAGAGCTTTGAGTGCTCAGTTCGAGCACAAAACACCTATATAAGTACCAGTCACAGTCCTTTGAATGAGCTTTAAAAACCACAGGCAGCTGCTGTAAGCTGTGTCTTATTTAAGAGTCCAAGCTCATAACGAAGCTTTTGATGCCATCAGCTTAAAGACGTGTCTTAAATGAAAACTGCCGTTAGCTGAGCCTAACTGTTCTTAATATCTGCTTATTTTCAGTCTGCGTCCTGTTAGCTCAAGATTTGAGCCTTGTACTTGTCTGCCCCCTCCCTTCACAGTTGTGTGCTTTGTCGTGCATATGTGGTACGTGTAGCTGTGAGTCCCTTCTGTGCTGAATGAAGACAGCACCTTAAGTTGCAGACATGCTGTCTGTTGTGAGTGTGTCTGTGTGGGTGTGTGCCTTTAGAATCTCAAAGATTCACGTCAGTGGAAGCTGTTCACCTACACACACATATTGTGTGTATGAACAAATATGCACACACACAAAATGCTAGAAATAGCCGCTCTATATTTGAATGAGTACAGTCAGTGTCAATGTCTAATCAATGTTCCAGCTTTTCTGTCAACTGCAGGCTGCAAAACAAAACAACACACTGAATGGATGGATTAAACAGTTAGAGGGATGCAGTTTATTCTAAAAGTAAACCAGCAGAAGCCATTACAATAAGAGCAAATGGTACATATTAAATATTCTCAGATTGGGTCCATTCTGCCTATTCTTTTATGTTTTGTCACACAAACACTTCCAGTGATTGATACTCACATTAAATATGGACACAGTTTCAAATAATGAGGTCAGTACAAGTAATCCCTGTGAGCAACTGGATCAGGCTTTAGACTGCACTAAACACTATGTTTCAGGCAGTTGTTCCTACTCTTGGATCTGTATGACATCAGTGACAGCGAATATCCTCAAAAGGTCATTGCAGGCAAACAACTCTGGTTGATCAAACCTTTCACGAGGGGCAGCCAATCAAAAAGAAGCCTTTGAGTAAACTAAGGCCCTGACTGAGATAAATGAAGATTATTTTGAACTATTTATCATGCAAAGCTACTCTAGTAGTCTTAAAATAAAGGTATGGTGCGAAAAGTGAGCAGAGCTGGGCCTCTCTACTTAATCTCGGAACATTAAATGGACTGACTCTTTATAGCGCTTTTCTACTCTGCCGGAGCACTCAAAGCACCACATTCACACAAGCACGTTCTTCTATGCTTTTTAAGTACTTTCTACCTAACATTCACACTCTGATGGATCCTTCAGAGAGCAATTTGGGGCATGCACACTGGGTGAGCCAAGAACCAAACCACCAACCTTCTGATCAGTAGATGACCTGCTCTACCTCCTGAGCTACAGCCACCCCGCAATGATGATGAAACAAAAGCATGTGAAGAGAACGGGTAGAAGATTATGGGAGAGCACTGTTATAGATAATTTGCTGTTATAGATAAAAGGCTATAAAAAAGCAAATTATCTATAACAGAGTTCTCCCATAATCCTCTGCCTGTTCTCTTCACATGCTTTCATTTTATCATCGGTCTCAACCTGTGAAAATGTCCTTTGAATATCTCTAGGCACTCGTAAAAGAATTCTGCACCATGATCTATGTTAGACACTCATCAGATAAGATGAAACACGGTAAAGATGTGATGTTATTTCCCAGACTGATTTGCCTTATTCCATCACCTGTTAGGAGAAGATGTCAATTAAAAGAGACTCAAACTTTTGTTTTTTTTATAATATGAGTCCCCTGCTAATGTCTATTGGCCAGACAGCTTTCACTGTAACACTGACCTGGTTATGGATCATACCTCTACTTCAAATACAACACCGTGATTCCTCCTGCCCCTTTACAAGAAATCTTATAACCTGGTTAAACAGCAGGTTCATCTTGTCTGCTGTCATTTCCTTTATTCTTTGTTATTGTCATTGTCTCTGTCCACATTATTTTCAGTGTGTTTACTATCCATGCAGCTTAGCTATACATTTATTCCAAACTTAAGTCGCATATAGTGGCCATGTAAGATGACCCTCTCATACCTTCATTACTCAAATACTCCACATATTGACATGTGCAATTGCCATACACTGCTTTCAACTCTGCTCATTAACTTGATTAACTGCTATCATAAACTAGAATGACACTAGATATACACTGTGGATAAAAACTGGCTTCTGTGAAAACTGAAACTGATATGGCAGCCTAATAAAGAAATAAAGCCTCTTACTGAAATTTAAAATGCATCTCTTTTCACTCTGGCTTATTGTCTGAAAGGAAGCCACAGCAGACAGCTAAATTTAGCCAAATGCAATTGTGCTGTAATGATATGTGGTCAGTTGAAGTGCAGAAGCAGGAAGGGCAAAGAAAGATCTGCTGCTACTTACGAATTTAGGTGTATAATGTTAATGCTCCAATGACATGCAACCCCTAAGGAAGATTTTAAATTTAATTGAAGATAATAAACTCTCCTGGCAAGGCAAAAACCTCTACACATTTAGTCTTCATGGTTTTTCTTTTTTGTTAGTGTGGGTGCCCCACAATATACAATGTGGCTATGGGCTGAAGTAATACTATTAATTTAGTTACCTTGGGCTGCTCCTACAAGTTTGCAATGCCCATCTCACCAAATGCATATACATTTTTGTGAAAGCAGTGGGCGTAACTACTACTACATTGTCACAGTTTTTCAAGACTGCAAGTACACAGCATCGAAATAAATAAAGCCAATGCAGAAGTGCCTAAAACTTTAATTTTTGCATAGAAGCCTGTGGCCTTAGAAAACTTAATTTTTTCTAATAACTTTGTGGGTTTAGTCACTAGTTTCAAGTCAACATTAAGAGGAGTCACAAATGAGAATACAACAGGATGTGCTCACTGGCTAACTGCTTGCGTTCGTTAGCCAAGTCATTAGAAAATGAGCATGCAGTGTCACTAGGTCTCACAGTGAGATCTACCATTACGCTTGTGACATGTGATTTCAAAAAACCTAAAAAGATGTTGAAAATGTTCAGTTTGACGGTTTAAGCCTTTTTGATGGACTTTTTAAAGACAGAGCCATTTGATGGCTGCGACAGTCTTTGGCTTTGCATGTGTCTACTTTTCTGTTTGTACATGGCATTCTTTTTTATTGATTAATAGTGTTTGGGAAACAGCTCTGGATCATATTAAGTTCACCTTCTGGCAGATGAAGCATTTTACATGCTACCAGATGTCAGCAAAATGTAGAGAAACAAGATAAGTATACATTGTATAAACTGATTTTTTTTTTTAGAACATAAATATTATTCAGTCAAGCAAAACACGTGACTGTGTGCTGATTGGTTGATGCATAGTCATGGCCTCCAGTGACTACAACTACACACATAGAGGGAGTCAAGAAGTCTTACCCGCTGTGTTTAGCTTACTATCTTGAGAGACGTTAGCTGATGCTCCAACAGGGGGTGGGACAGGAATTAGAAAATTGCTCTCGCAGCTTCCATGATGCCTCTTTGGGGGTGGGGAAGACGGCAAAAGAGGAGATGTTATTAACGGGGAAACCATCATTGTCGCCATTGCAGCAGCCGCCTCGGTGCCGTCCGTGACCGTAAGTGAGCGCCGGACAGCCACGTGTGGGTAGGGCGCCCTGGTCGGGCATGCTGTTCCTGTCATGGTAAAATTCAGCACATTTGGTGCCATCACTGGTGAGCCTCCCATACTGGTGGGGTATGTCCCTGCCATTACCATGGGAACAGACAGATGTGAACAGTCAGACATTGCGCGTCTCACTGCAGCCCGCTGTGGAGCATCACTACTATGGTTTGTTTTCGTTTCTCTGTTAAATGGCCGACACGATCCCGCTCTGCCATCCTCAGCGCGATTTAAATCCCGGTACATTCTGGGACTTGCAACCTCGTGCTGTTTTTCAACACTAATATCCTCTGATGTCCACGATCCTGACGTTCTCTTTTCAGTATGGCTTAAGTATTCTCTTTCCAATCCACTCTGTCCAACACTAGTGGTAGTTTTGTTGGCTGAGGCCGCAGGTGGGTCTGTTGTTTGTGCAGCAGTGTGACCAGATTTGCTCAGGGTTAAGTCAGCAGATGGAAGAGCAGTCTCACCAGGTTGTGTATGAACACTTTGCTTTTCTAAATATGGCTTGAGGATTTGGTTTCCAGTTGTACTTGCAGGAAAATTTTCTCTGTGCTTTCCGAGCAAGTTCCCAGATGATTTCTTCTCATCGTCTTGACTTCCAAGACTTAAGTTGGTGCTTCCAGTGAACGAAGGGCTTGTTGTGCTTCTCTCCCCTTGGCCAGAAGTCTGTTTTGCAGGAGAAAGTGAGCCCTGGCTCTGGACAGCCAAATCATCTTTGTTGCCTGTATTTTTTGCTTGCAGATTACTTTGGCCAATGTCAGGCTTGGGTATAGGTTTAGGGTCCAAGGCAGAATTCAGAATGGATGTCCCAGGTGAGAGAGAAGGTGAGGGTGATGAAGAGGATAGGGAGGAGTGGGAGGACAGGGGGCTGTTGGGACTTTGTCCTGCACTTCCTAATGACCCTCCTTCCTCCCCCACCCTAAGTCCACCCTCCCTCAATCTCCCCCCTTTGCACTCCTCATCATCGATTTTCTGTGCCGGCATGTTGAAGGTTTGGGCACCTGGAGCCTCTGCCATCACTCTGGACGATGTACCCTCCATCCTGGCTTGCCCTAATTTCACCTGATCTTCCATCAAAGTTATTCTGGACCCTGCCTGGGCTGCAGTGGCAACCTGCCCCCCCAGTGCCATCTGGCCTTGGCAGTACCAGTCACTGTGGTGCATAAAGACTGGACTGGAGGGAAACAGCGGAGAGGAGGCCAGGAGCGCAGGGACGCTGACGCCAGAGAGAGTGCTGGAAGGTTTGTGTTGTTGATGCTGCTGCTGCTGCTGTTGATAATGCCCACTGAATGGTTGTCCAAACCCGCTGCTGCCACTAATAATGCCAGGCTGCTGCCAGGGCGAGCCAGACAGGTTTTTTCTGGCTTTGTCACTTGTCTCTGATTCTCTGCTGGTATTGCGTGTCCTTTTTTGTGTAGTTTATTTTTTCTTCTTCAGAGTTTTTTTTCTCTCTCCAGTAAGAATCGTTTCACTCTTGTCCAGGAGGCAGATCTGTCCTCGGTATCCAAAGTATCATGAGCTTAGAAAGCAGAGGAAGCAATGCATCCTTTCTTTTTTAAAGTGATGCCTCCCAGTTTGTGTGTTGATGTGCCCAAAGTGCATGTGTGTGTGTGTGTGTGTGCACAGTGCATGTGCATATAGGTGAGGCAAAAGAAGTGTGTGTGTGTGTGAGTCTAGTCGTCTCAGCTTCTCTCTGAGCACTGCACTGATCAGCTGTGGGGCTAAATTGCACCTTGCTCTCTCTCTCTCCCTCACTCACACTCTCTCCCTATGTCTTTATCTCTGTTCTCTTCCCCTCTCTCTCTCTCACTGACATCACACAGTCACATGACAGCCAGGAATATTCCCTCATTCGCTGGAGCGAGATTTCAGTATCCAACCCCTAGCGACAAACATGCACAGGCATACACACATGAAGACAAAGACTGCATACACACATGTGGCGAACATGCATGCACACATGCGTGCAAGCAACAGATCAATGGTTGCCACAGTCACTCGTCTGCCAAATGATAGCCAGTGTTCACATGTTGATACATGGCGAAAGACACGCTGAAGACTGTAATCATCCTGGTGAGACTTGTCTCCTTGTTGTATCAGCCAGTGACTGGCCACAAAAGCAGACAAACTACATAATAAAATTTACCACAGTGACGTCGTGAAGTGCCACACAAAAGAATTCAGGTCTGAACCTTGCACTCTTGTATCCATTAATTTGTGCCCTCAGTTAAATTGTTATACGCTTTTCGCATTTTCCCTGTGCAAAGATTTTATCCACTTGACACGAATTAGTGAATCAAATCCTTTCATTACACTTATTACTTTAACTGAGGTTCAATTAATTTATACAGAGGCCAAATATAGCTGACATTTTAACAACAGATGACAATGTGACAACTCTGAACTCCAGACATGGGGTTTGGGGCAGAACAGCATGCAGCCCAATGGAGCTTTAGCCAACAATCTGGAAATCTTCTGGACATTTTTATCATGTTTTTAACAGATCTAGGCCCATTTTCAGTTTTAGTTTTAGGGATGTCACATCACCAGCCATGTGATAGCATTGCCTTCAAACACCACAACCAGCTACTTCTTGCACACACATGGAGGTTTCAATTGTGAGCAGTGTTGGGCTAGTTATTCATGCTACTGCCTAAAATGACCATGTTAAATTAGTTAACACTATAAACCTTAGGCTACGGCTCCACACACCAACACAAATACCTATCCTGTTGAGGACGCACATATGATCTTTCTTAGCGTTTAGCTATGAATACAAAACCAACAATACAAAGGCAAGTTAAAAAACCAGACCAACGACTCTTGCAATTCTACTGTACTGTAGTGATTCTACTGTAGAAACATGAACAGGTAGAAATGGAGGCTAAAATGCTGCAAGTCTAACTGCTCATCACTTGCCTTAATTACATGTTGATAGGCTCTATTCTTGACTAGCTTTGTGTTAGCATTAGCCAAAGTTGTGTTAGCAGTATAATGTAGTTATTTCTTTGCATTCTTATCTTCTACTTTTGTGCAATAAAAATTAAAAGAAATATTTTCACCGCTCAAAACCTGTAGATCACTCAACCATTTCACTCCTCCCGGCAAATAAACTGAAATCAGATGATTAAAGCAAGAAAACACATTAATTTTTTTCCTTCTTATCCGCTAACTTGCTGATAACTTTGTAACGCAAGTCACTACATAATTGTAACTGTAGCGTAATTACTATATTTATACAGTAATAGTTAGAATTTATACTGTCATCGTAGTACATTCACATATTACTGCGTTACTGAAAAATGTAATGTGATTAAAACAATGCGTGACTTTGGAATGTTTTACATCCATCACTGGTTGTGAGTTAATTATGCTAACTAGTTATCTTTTATAAACAGGTGCCATCAAAAGAGACTTACCCTGTTATTATTGTTAAGAGATGGATCAACATACATTAGCTAGTGTTTTATGGACAAATGGCCTTCTTTGTCAAAAAAACAAAAACAAGAGATCAAAAAGGGCATAAGTATGAAATCCTAAAATATATTTAATAGTATATTTGAAAAACCTACAACACACTCTGGCCTTTTTTCCAGTTATAAATTGTTAATGTAGCCCTTTAGCTCCATTAACTTCTATTCATGAAGAATTATCTTGCAAGTGACCTCTGAAGCATCTCCGGATGAATTGCAGCCAATGTCTCTACAATGGGATTAACATCAAGTGCCACCCATTCTGCTGCATTTCCTCATCTTGTGTTAACTAATTTGAGGCATAGCAACGGTTACTCTGCTGAAAAGCTGAAAACGCATGCAAGGCATTCATAACAAATACTAGACAAGGCTAAATGTTCTTGGATTGAAATTTCTGGAATATATAGTGCTATATATTTTTTAAGACTCTTGCTTGCCTCCATTTTTCTTGTTGTTACTGGAATTCAAAAAACAAAACAAAAACAAAATATATAACAATAAAAGGATTGTTATTCCTATTAATTATAAGGACAATAATAAGAATTCTCCTTCTTCTTCTATTCAAAAATAAGAATAATAACCATTTAACAAAATTAGTTTTGCATATGAAACAATATACACTGCTGTACTGAATGCAGGGATGGGAATCCAGAACAGGTTCCCAGAATTATACGTCTGCTTGCCTGTTGATCCCGCTTGTCAGTTCCCCTTGTACTTGCATTACAATTAGGTGTTTTCAGTTCGTGTGACATAGTGACACAGTCTACAGCACGGATATGAACATTACTTTCATTTTTCTTGCACAAAAGGACAAGAGCATGACCGTAAACTGCATGCAGGACAGAAATACCCACATTTCACTGCTAACATAACTTCAGTTTTTTGTAAGCACCTGTACAGACAACATGCTAACCCTAAGCTATTCAAGAACCCGTGTGACGTTAAAGCTGAGTGAATACCCCAGCCCAGCAACCAGACCCTGAACTGCAAGAGGTGAGAAGCAGATGAGCAGTCAGATCCATTTCTACCTGTTCATGCTTCTAAAGTAAAATTACTGTCACGATTACTTTAAAGTCTCTTTTTGTTCATATTTAAATACTAGGAGATACATATGTGTATCCTCATTAGGATTGGGATTTGTGTTGGTGTGTGGGACTGATGGTATGATGGTATAAATGGTAATTATAAGACAAGGTGATTCTACAGAGTAACGTGAATGTAAAGTAACAAGCACTATAATGACTTACTTTCTCCTGAGAGTAATTAAGTCAAGTACTGCGTTACTTTCTACAAAAGTGTTCTGTGTATTATGTGTAATAATTACTTATTTTGAGTAATGACCCCAACACTGATCACAGCAAAGAGGGGAAAAACCTCCAACAGGCATAAACTTTTGACCCACAGCATGTAATTCATTTGCAAGAATCTAATGTCTGTGCTGCTCAGCCATGGTGGTGACTCTCAAAACGGAGCAATGAGAATCGATAGGAGAATCTATAAGGTATTTAAATGAATAAGTGATATTGTGGAATCATTAAATCCTTATCAATTCCCATCCCTTGTAGACTGTGAATGTTTTAGGTGACTGTGCACATATAGCACATATATCACTAACACAAGCTAAATTATCTGAGGGAAAGTAACGTGTAAAAAACATGTCCCACATTTAGCTAAATATATTAGTATAAGAGATGGTGACCAGATGAGTAATAAATTCCACTGAACATTGTGCTTGTTTTATATTAATAGTGATGCAAAATGGACCAGTGAAAGATCTGACTGATAGCCAATTAAGACTAAATAAGAAAATGAATGAATGGATATCTTGATGCATTCTCAATCATCCAGGAAAATAAATCTCCAAAAGTTGAATCTGTTCATCTGGACGTAGCGTTTTGTGGGAGAAACGTTTCGTCACTCATCCAAGTGACTTCTTCAGTCTCAGCTGACTGCAGGTTTCCCCAAACCTTATAAACAGTACATTTGCATAATGACTGAAACCAGCCCACTGAAGGAACAATGGGCTGTGAGGTCAGTTCCTTCATCATAATTATGCAAATTCCCATGACCATTGATCAACAATCACTGACCAAAACCCACTGATCAAAGAACACTGATCAATGGCCATGAGTACCATTCACAGAGAGTTGGGGAATGGCTGCAATCACAGCATTGTAAGATGGCGAAAGATGTACCCTTAGGACCCCTCCTCGATTCAGAGATGGTCTTTCCCTCTTCACGTAAATGGCTTCCTTGACTCCGCGCTCAAACCAGCGTTCCTCCCTGTCCAGGATGTGTACATCCTCATCATTGAAAGAGTGTCCACTGGCCTGTAGGTGTAAATAGACTGCAGAGTCCTGGCCTGATGAGGTTGCTCTTCTGTGTTGTGCCATCCGCTGCGTCTCAACTGTTCCGATACTCCTGACACATATGGGATCACTACAGGTTTTCGCTTGCGCAGAGAAGGACAACCCCCGCGCAAGCGAAAACCTGTAGTGATCCCATATGTGTCAGGAGTATCGGAACAGTTGAGACGCATTTTTTCTAAACACCGGGTCTCTGTGGCTTTTAAACCCCAAAACACCCTGCGCCAAAAACTGGTCCACCCCAAGGATCGGGTCCCCCGACACAAACAGAGTAACATAGTGTACGCTGTTAAGTGCCAGGAGGATTGCCAGGATTTATACATCGGGAAACCAAACAACCTCTAGCAAAGCGGATGGCACAACACAGAAGAGCAACCTCATCAGGCCAGGACTCTGCAGTTTATTTACACCTACAGGCCAGTGGACACTCTTTCAATGATGAGGATGTACACATCCTGGACAGGGAGGAACGCTGGTTTGAGCGCGGAGTCAAGGAGGCCATTTACGTGAAGAGGGAAAGACCATCTCTGAATCGAGGAGGGGGCCTAAGGGTACATCTTTCGCCATCTTACAACGCTGTGATTGCAGCCATCCCCCAACTCTCTGTGAATGGTACTCATGGCCATTGATCAGTGTTCTTTGATCAGTGGGTTTTGGTCAGTGATTGTTGATCAATGGTCATGGGAATTTGCATAATTATGATGAAGGAACTGACCTCACAGCCCATTGTTCCTTCAGTGGGCTGGTTTCAGTCATTATGCAAATGTACTGTTTATAAGGTTTGGGGAAACCTGCAGTCAGCTGAGACTGAAGAAGTCACTTGGATGAGTGACAAAACGTTTCTCCCACAAAACGCTACGTCCAGATGAACAGATTCAACTTTTGGAGAATGAATGGATATCTCATCATGTAATATCTACCATTTAAAGAATATCTATATTTAAAGTTAGGGCAGATAAGTATATAAGAGAGTGGATAGGAAGTTTTCTTTCAATTTGATTTTTATTTAGAAAAATAATTATTTTATTTATGAAATATAGCACTATATTTTTATTTATATATAGCCAAATCACAACAAAAGTGGCCTGAAGGCGACTGGTTGGATCTTTTAATGCAACATGGTCATGGCGAAGTGAGTAGTGGCTGTCTTTTGTGCACGGTGGTATTAAGTGTCACCAAGAGCGACTCATTAGGTTTGATTGCTCTGTATGCCTGTGTAATACTCAAAGCATAAGGCAGTGGTGCCCTTATTATAATGACATCCACAACACACCATTAATTAAATTAAGATAAAGTCCAAACACTTCCAACGCTAGCTCATTAAAAATATGGACAATCACCATGGAATCATGGCGAGCTGACGTAGGCTATAAAAAAGGATTTTTAAGAGTTGTGCAACGGTCTCTGCCTAGGACAAACATTTGTAAAGAGGAATAGAACTCTTTCATCAGCTGTCAGTATTGCATTACATTTCTCTAAAACTGTAGGCTTGTTCAGCAAAGTGAGATTTCCAGGCACTTTCTAGGCATTCAAATGATGCTGTTTCCAGAGTGACCTGACATTCTGTGCTGCACTCATATCACAAACACCATGTGCACTGCAGTGAGAATAAATTGACTTCAAGGAGTGCAACCATCTGGAATTCAGTATTCTCTCTTGGCACAATCTACTAGAGATTCTTATGGTTGCCTAAAGGCAGAAGTAACCTTTCCAAAGGACCAAGGTCATGTTCAAAGGGGGATATAGCTCTCGTAATATCCTGTATGTACATCATGGAACTCTAAACTGCAATGATGACTGTCTTGGAGCAGCGATGAATGTGAAAGTCGTGGATATATTAGGCAATAAATGACAGTTGGTTCTCTTAGTCAATATCTTGTATGTGGAGGAAATGTGCAGGTGTTAAGGCCTGACTGATTTGGAACAAGGCCAAATCATAACAGCTAGATGACTGGGTTGGAGCATGTCCAAAATGGCAAGGCAAGCAGGGTGTTTCTGTTCAGCAGCACTGAGTAGATACAGAGGTGGGAGCCACTACGACCTAGCAATCATAATCGACTTAACCCTTTGAGGTCAAAGTTGTCGTCTGTGCTAACTTCAGTCCTTACCCTAACACTAACGCTAACCCTATGTTATTTAGTTTTTATTTAATTGTTTTATCAAGTTTTGGCAACAAGGGAACAAAGAAAACAACTATTCATACTAAAAAAAACGGGGATCTGAAAAACTATTTACAATTTTTGCAAATAAGTATGTTTTGCCCCCCTCAAAAAGGGGTTAGGGATACCAGCGATGATGACTTAGACCTCAGTCCCCAGGCAGCTGTCTCCTGCTAATGTTTTGGTGCTAGCAGCATCAGCCAGCAGTGTTAGCTTCATCTTAACATCTGAGTCATATTAAATGATTAAAAGTACTTTAGAAAGACAGAGAATGTAGTAGAAAGCACTACTGAATATGCAGACAGTAGATAATCTGCCTCTAAAGCAACTTGGGGCAGTTGAGTGTCTCCCTCAAACACCACTTCACCACCACTTCACGCCAGGCCTGTGCCAAAAGAGCAAGAACAGCTCATCAAGTGTGACTGAAAATGAATGAGTATTATTACATAATTATCCATAAACAATTTGTCTAGTGTAACCACATGAGAGGAAGACATTAGACCGTTGCATAGCTTCAGCAGACTTAGAAAGGACAGGTATTATGCAAAACTTCCAGGCACCACTTATGTTTGAGTATGGTTTAACTCACATCTGGGTTCAAGGTTCAAAGTGTGACAGATGACGACTGCCACTTTGTATTCAGTCCTTTGTAGGTACCTGTTGAACTATCAAATCTGAAGGATTTGTGGCCTGTAGCTAATACTCCATACATCAAGTTTCACTGTGTTGCTAGAGTACAGTGCAGTTCAGCATGATAACAAGGAAATATATAAGAGTAGCATGAGGCACATAGTTAATATTTCACAGCTTTGTTTTTTCAACACTTCGTTTCCCTCTAGTACAAAAAAGAATATTACAACTTCTGTGTACTGTGACACAATCAAGCTCATTTCAATCAATGAATGAACTAAATGGCTAAACCAAGGCTTAGTATAAACAGATATATTTGGACTTTGGACTATGAACCTTTAAAGCAGAGATGAAACAAACTTTTAATGAAACAAAAGTCGGATCATTCAGGTTTGGGCAAATTCTTGCACATCTACAGGATGCCTGTTTCTTTTGTGTCTCAGTGTCAGTCAGCGATGTTAGCTTAAACACATTGTGTTTTTCTACACTTGTAATTGACACAAAGATTCAATCCCATTTTATCACCAGTTCAGGAAACCAGATAATTATAAAGACATCATGTGCTTTTTTCCTACCAATTAAGTCAGGGTGAATTTATAAACATGAGAATCATCTCTTTGTGACTGACATGTGATGTGAGAAACCCTCTACCTTAATTGGCTCCATGAGCTGTGAGTCAATACCTCTGCCGATGCCGTAGCAGCCTCGATCAAGAAAGTGTGGAGAAAGTTGACGCTCGCTCTAAAAATATTTGTATGAGCTTTGAGTTATAGCTCAGAGTTACAGCTTTCACACAAACTGGACCAATTTAAAGGTTTCTAATTACTTGAATTGCTTCCATGAGTTGTGTTTAAAAGTCACTATAGCTCCAACTTCTAACCAAGTTAATTAGAAGGCTGAATCATTGGGCTAAACTACATAACCACCATCCCAGCATGGACTTGTTTCTTTTACCAAACACAATATGTTTATATTACAGTTTTGTGGATTAATAAAAAAAGGAAAAAAAACAATCTGAAAATGGTCAGTTACAGGTACTAGACTGCAAGTGAGTGAAAAAGCAACCAATGCCCAAAGAAAAACTCTGAAATACCTTCAGAAAGAAGAACTGAAGAAGAGCTGGTGCTCTTTAAAAAATGACATCAAAGTCTGGCTCCTTGGAGGCAACACATGAAGAAATGAAAGGTGGCTCAATTCTTTGCAGAGTACTGCATATGTCGTTAAAACAGAATATCAGATCAGTTTATATTCAGATATGAACCAAAATGAGGTCTCTATGTCAGTTACCGACCTATTTTTGTCCCTAACATGACATCCATCTCTGCCGTTTGTCCTATTTGACTGAGAGAAAAGGGGCTTTGGAGAACTGCTGTGAAACATCCAATATTTGCAAGTTACTCTGAGAACTTGACAGTTAATTAAAATCCACTTGAAAGGGTTTTTTTGCTGGTAAAAATGGAATGATACTAATAAAAAACGGATTAATAGTTAGTTTGTAAAGTAACAATTTTCATTAATGAATGTTGTGTGGTGGGTCTAATAACATTATTGGATAACATTTACAAAACTGAAATTGGTTAAAATTCTGTTTCACTGCTTTCACTAATAAGTCTCACTAATACAAGCATTGACATTTTACTAATGACACAACCATTCAAACATTAATTACAACCTTACTAAAAATGATTATCATTGAACTTTTTTTAATAGCAAAAAAAACAAGATAATGAAGTTTAATGAACTATTATTTACCATTTATTACTAATGGATATGTAAAAATGTGATGACCTGTATGACGTTGAGTAACTGTCTCCTGGTTTTACTGCAGTTAGTTTGACTTTCTCGCTGTTTATGCCACACCTTTCCCAACAGGCGAGTCACTCGATACTTACAGGTACAACCCCATGCTTCCATTTTCCAGACTGTCTCTCCACAACATCACACAATCGCCACACTTTCCAGCCTTTTCACAGTGTTCCATTGATTCTCTCATGCCTGACCTCCTGCCAGTTTTTGACTTCTGCTTTTGCATAATTCCCATGAGTTTTGCTTTTTTGGAGTTTTGGGAATATTTCTAGTACTCTGCCTCGTGTCTGCCTTTGTTACTTTGTTTGCATCAACTGCTTAACTTTTAGTTCAGCCATTAATTAAAGAATCGTAATTTTATAGACTAAATAGCTGCAATTATTTGGCATTATTAGGCCTAATGGTGCCTATGTTAGCATACTTTAATTACTGTTGTGATTTTTAAGGCAGAATACTGTTCAGGTATGCACATTGTTAAAGACATTTTTTCTTTGCAAACTAAATTAAAGTTAAATAATATTTTCAATATTATCTTCATACGCAAAAGGAGAAATGATAGCAATGAGCTTCAATATTTGATTCCTTTACTCCAGCTCCTTCCAATCCTTTCCAATCTTTCTTTTCATTAGTATGCTAATGGTACATGGCTGTACTTTGCCTATGAAAGGCGTGCTGTAAATGCAAATTTAGCCTGGAGAAATTATCTCTGGAAAGTTTGATGATTAGAAATTTGAAGTTATTAAATACAGCCTCCTGAGTGTAAATGTAAAAATCTGTACTTGACTAAAACTTTCGCAACTCAACCACAGAACCACTGGGGACACAAATAGAAGCTTGAGGCAGCAAAACAAAATTACATACGTAGACAAAGCAGCAAATGAAATCTAATCTAGTCTTGTGGCGCAGTTTATCGGAGGTGGAGGTCACAAGCAGCGCTCTTTTTGAAGGTTGAGGATAAACTGGAGACGAAGGCAGAACATGCCACAGCTGGTTGCCCGTGGCACAGATCAGAAAAGGGAGAGAGAGAGTGAAAGAGAAACTGTGAGCAGTGTGGAGGAGGTGGTGGTGGTGGTGTTGGTGGGGAGGGGGATCTTGTCAGAGCGTTTCTATTTTTAACTCTTCGACCTCACTGAGTGTCACACCCAGTCCACCCCTTCTCCATCCCTCACTTGCAGAGTCTCTGTGTTTCCACGGCAACTGCCTCCCATGTCTCCCTGACAACGCCCTCCCCAACCCTCCCCCCTCCCAAACTACCATCAATGCCGACACCCCCACAGCCCCCACCCACACCCAAATCGTCGATGCGGTGATTATTATGGTTCCGCAGCAACGCGGGGAGTCTGGGAAGGAGAGGGAAAGACATGATGTGGATGGAGGAGACAGTAAGGGCAAAGAGGGAGGGAGGAGGCAGGGGAAGAAAATGAAGGATGGAGGGCATTAAAAGAATGGACAAATAGAGAGAAGGAGGGTGGGTAGACGGGGGAATGAGGAAGACAGAAGATAAAGATGAGACATGATAAAGGGTAGAAGAGAAAGCGGGAGAACGGTAGGAATAGAAAGATTAAATAAAGCTAATACACTGAGGAAGAGACTTAACCAGAGAGGGGATTGAGGCTACAGATAAAGAAGGAAACTGGGGTGAAGTAGGGAGGTGATAAGTCGGGAGAAAAGGAGGGCAAGAAGCAAAAATAATTTCCAAAACCGCCCCCTTAGCCCACTTGTTGTTCCTATGACTGGAATTAATTTAAAAGCACCACAGAGATTTAATTAGGAAAATTAGAGCTGATAAAACATCAGAGACAATATATTTTGTCCTAAAATAAGAAAGAAAAAGATACATTTTGAGACCCAAATAAGCAAATAGAAGACTGGCAGATATTTCTAGCCTCTACATTGCAATTTATGTTACGTGTCAGTGAGTCAGAATTGGCAGGAACGCAGAAAGATGGAGCAACTTTCAGATGATCTACAGGCAGCAGATGGGAAGGAGTGAAAAAAATTATAAAAATACAGGAGAAGGAGGAATAGTGCAAATACTGGGATGAAAAGGGCAGAGGAGAAGACAGGTAAAGATGTCAATCT
The DNA here is from genome assembly GCF_013358895.1 of Oreochromis aureus. Lineage (NCBI taxonomy): Eukaryota > Metazoa > Chordata > Actinopteri > Cichliformes > Cichlidae > Oreochromis > Oreochromis aureus. The sequence continues at coordinate 3,530,667 of NC_052959.1, forward strand.
TCAGTCCAAAGCTGTTCTTTAGAGGATCTAAGTCTTATGTTGCGCTCACTTGTGAGTAAAATTCTGCCTTTCAGAGACTGTAAACACTACTGGGAGAGAAGCAACCTTACATAGTCGTCACATGACTGAACCAAATGAGCCGTCATGATGAGTGAGCAGTCAGATATCTAAGTAAGGAACGCTGCTGTGAGATAGTTAGGTAAAATACATGTGTCCGGTCTCTACATTAAGCTAAACTAACAGGTTCAAGCTACATATTTGTTAGACAGATATGAGAGTAGTATCAATCATCTCAAGGTTGGGTGCATTTTACGTTTCTTCCACAGTGTGTCCTTTGTCCATCAGTGAGCCTGATTCTGCCAGAGGTTTTTTCCTGTTAAATGGGAGTTTTTCCCTTCCACTGCCGCCAGGCGCTTGCACAGAGAGGGTTGTCTCATAGCTGGGGTTTTCTCTGTGTTACTATAGGAACTTTATCTAATAATATAAAGCGCCTTGAGGTGACTGTTACTGTGATATGGTGCTAGAGTTTCTACACTCGACAACGGTGAAAGCGAACATAGATCACATCATTTCTAACTCAGAATTTCTTTACAGTTTCTGGTCATAGGGTATGAAGGACCAGGATTACTTAGGATAAGAAATAATTAGTACATAATTATTCATTACCAATAGAAAAGATGGTACTGATTATGCAATCTTGCTTAATTCTAACATAGCTGAAATTTTCAAATTCACCATGTCCTTGTAATGAAGTTTCTGGTGCTGCGTGATCACGTTTACCTTGATATTGAGTGCTCTCTGGTTATGGCTAACAATGTCAAAATGTTCAAAAGTGAGCCTTCTTTGTACTACATTTTACTCAAGACCATTAGAGTTAAAAGAAGACTGATACTTTTTCTGTATTCATTAATATTTAGTGGCAGGCTCTGTTCTGAGACATTTGTGACAGTGATTAAGTCAGAAACAGCATGAAAGGAGGAAGATAGGTAGCAACTGTGACCTATTTATTCATTCAATCATTCATTTTCTTCAACTTATCTCATTCAGGTTTGCAGGAGGGCTGTAATTTATCTCAGCAACAGGGCAGGAGTTGGGGTACACCCTAGACAGGTCGTCAGTCTGTTGTGCTGGAGCTGAGATAGAACGCCCTAGCACATACTCAGTAAGATGCTGAGCCATTAGTTGATGTGGGCTGTCTATTTATGTAAAACAAATGCAGCTAAATGGAAGCTGCTGTGTGTAAAAGGTTACTTGTGCGTAAATGGACCATTACCAGCAACTTCAGGAAACATATATATATGTGACTAAAGCAGTGTTTGTCTAATTTAGCAAAGCGGTTGCTGTAACAGTGTTAGCCTCCTGGCACCAATGATGCTGCTGTTTACTATTGTTATGAAAAAAGTCTGCACTGATTAACTGGAAACAGTTAGCAATGGCTTTAAACACTTCCTCAAATTTTCCTAATTAGTGCTTAGACAAGCAGCGGTGACAGCTTTGTCAGTGGACAGCAGTCGCACATGCAAAACAAACTCACTCTTAATTGCCAGTTAAAAGAAAAATCAGACACTGAAAACACTGAAAATAAATGCGGAGCACATGTGTGAATAAAAAGTGAAATGCAGGCCAGTTTTTTCTAATAAAAAAAGTTGATAACAACACTAAGGTGACCCAGTCAGATGGACTCTCTCCTCTCTGTCCTCTGACCTACATTTTATACCATAAAATGCTTCAAAAATAGAACCAAAATGGGATTTTTTCCAAATGAATGTGGTGAATCAATGCTTTGTAAAAACTAAAAAAGAATATTTACAATTATGCAGAGACACGACAATATTATGATACCTGCGCATGTTTCTTGGTGATGATTTCAGACAGCAGTGGTTCATAGGTGTAATTTCTGTAGCAGGCACCTGATGGAGCCAGTGAGCAGGGCTGAGATTCTACAACAACAACCTTCTTAACAACCGACACAGACTGCAACATGACTGTATGCAGTGTTACACAGCCAACCACAACACATTGGGTTTCCTGGTGGTTATCTCAATTTCTAGAATTTGCTTTGATTTAATCTCCCTGGCTCTCTCTCAAGGACGAATCCAGGACACAGCATCAGGTAAAAGATGGTTGCCACTTTGCTTTGCATACCAGAGACTTTGTCTCACACACACATTGACACAGCAGGAATGACAACAATTTCTTCTTTCTTTCAGACAACACACACATTGAAAAAATGAGGGTGTGTTCGCCTTACATAAGGGTGAGACAGTCACTGTCATCAATATTGTATATGAGAGGAAAGATGCAGAGTTAAAAATAGATGGAGTCAAGATAAAGTCAGGAGAGAGAAACTCTCAGGCTGGCTGGGTAATAAAAACATTCAACCTGCGCTGTCTGGACCAAATTACACAGAGTGAAGAGACTAACACACAAGGTCATTAACAGCAGCAATTTTTAATATCTAATATTTAATATTTGATCACATCGGAGCACAGCAGCAACCATACAAACAGCCACCCTTTGGAGGAAGGGAGGCTGGTTGTCTCTAATATTACTGAAATACTCCTGTTAAAAATATATTTTTAATCATTTAGCCTGCAATCACTGATTCTATGTTGTTGTGGATACAACCCTGTCCATTTTAAGCAGTCATATATAAGTTGTGTTTCAGGTAAATTCAAACAGACTCTTTAATAACTCAATTTTTGATCTCTACTAACTCCCAAAGGAAATAATGTACAGTTGTGGTGAAAAATGTACATACACTCACTGTGGACATGAATCTCACAGTAATTTTGGACTTTAAATTATTTATTAGAGCTGTTCTATTTCCAGCATTAGCGTTTTTGCCTCTCAGCAAACACAGAAATACAAGCTACAGGATACAAGTTGGATGAGGAAGATTCACTATAACTGTGGTCATTCAAAAAAACATCAATATATCACTATACCTCACATAGTGACGGCAGTCTCACAGTAAACCATGAGAAATACATGTGAAATGCAACACAACTGTCTTCCAAGTACTGTAATGTGTAGTGAACCACATTAAACACATCCTGTAACAAACAGCTGGGTGGCTTCATAGAATAAATTTGTGATTTCAGTCATTTCCAGCTTTTGTTAGGAAATGTCATTGAGAGCTTTGGTAACACGAAATCGTAGCAATCACAAACCATAAAGTTTTCTGCAAACACAATGGGTGTATTTCAATACCTCATCTCACGAAATGTGCAGTTCAAATTTGAACTGTGGAATAAAAACTTAAGGAAAAATCTGTGAAAAATCATCGCAGCCCTGCAAACATCATCACTGTATTTGTAATACTGAAGAGTCGTACATGATGTGGTGCTGACTTAGGCACCATAAAAATCAACCCATTTGGAGAGTGCCAAGTATCATCACTTACATTTATTTAGTCATTCAAAGTCACTGGTTAGTTGTTTACTTATACCTTTATGAAAATGAATTTTCGATAGCCATATATTTTCTATGAGATTTCTGGTTTAAACATTATTCTCCAGGTCAAAACTGGACTATAAATGGACAGATCTGGGCATTCTTTCCATGTACATTAGTGAGTTCGTCAGACCCCATCTTACAAAGGAGGGAATGAACCTTAGACTTGAGATGCATACAGTGTACAGTTTCCACCTAAAGAAGGTAATGTAGTGATGTATGCTGGGCTAGGTGGATGAAATCTCAAATTGGCTTTAAGAATCTTAAACCTACAGGAACATCCCTCAGTTCACTTTTAGACATAAAATAAATTTTCTGTGTTCTGTGCATTTAAATACTTCACTGTCATCCACATCCACAGTAATAGCAAACACAGGGACAAGCATACTAAACATCCCCAAAACGATCTGACATAAGGAGTTGCAAACTTCCTCGAGTCAGAAAGAAGAAAAAGTGAAAAGGGAAACATGTTCTTACCTGTGGAACGAGGTTACATTGTTGGTGGCATTATGAAAAAGAAAAAATGGGAAGGGAGAGAGAAAAAAATAAAGTTTACTTGCTTTAGAATTAACTTCATTGTCTTATACACAATTCTCCAACGTCAGCTCTAAAAATCCCTCTGCTTTAAGACCTCTCTCGCTAAAATAAGACTCGAGTATTGAGTCATGTACCTGAAAACTTTCGCTCAGGCCAAGATCTGTGTGGAAGAGACAGACGCAATTCTAGCTACTTGACAAAACCTTTTATCTAAAGCGCATTAAACACATATTTCACCAGGAGTGTCAGGGAGGTTTAAGGTGGGGGCTAAAGCGAAGCACAGGGAATTACAGTAGAAAGTAAATCTTCATTAGGAGGGTACGAGATGTAGTCTGTAGCAACAGAGTGATCAGGCTAGAATGCAGGCATTTTAAGTAAGAGGAAGGAGTACTAGAATGAGGTGCTATCGGGGGTTTTCTCAGGTTACAGGAGGCAGGCCTTACCAGGCACTGGACAGTAAACTGCAGGTTACTATGTGGCTGGTGATTGGTTAGATTTGGATGAATATGCCTGTCTGTTGTAATAACAACAGGGGAAAATCCTGTTACATGAAGGTTACTTCTAATCAGGATAATAATGCAAAAACAAAGATTGTAATCTGAAGTATGACCTGAGCAAAAATATAAATTCCTCCGTACCTACAAATTAACTTGGATCTATGTTTAAGATTGGTGGTCCTGAGAGGTCAAACAGACTGCAACTTAAGAAAATACCAGTAAATAGAAAAATACTACAAAAGCACACAAAACACAACAGAAGTTGAATAAAACAGAGTGGAACTAGAAAAAAATCTCACAAAACAAGAGCAGAGAAATGTTAAGATATGAATGTGACAGAAACCAAAACATGTGAAGGACTGCACTGAGACATGCATGAGAGAAACAGAGGACTCTGTGTGTTTTTATCATACGATTCACATAAAACTGCACATATGTGTTTGCTATTAGTAGTTTACTGTTAGCTTGTGAATTTTGTAACTGTTGCGTCCACATTGTTGTCTCCCCAAAAACACTTCTGTTGTGTTTTTATGTTGGTTTTTTTGTGCCGTTTTTTTCTGTTTCACTTGTGTTTTATCCAACTTCTGTTATGTGTTTTACAGCATTTTCCTCTTTGCTGGTATTTTCTTGAGTTGATCACATCGGAGCACATTGCTGCTGTGAGGGCCACCATTTGATCTATTTTTAGATCCCCTAATTCTTGGCCAATGAAATATAAAGAATAAATTCAAGTCCCTTGTTATAAGATTTACTCTAACAATGAGGGACATGAACATGGTTCAGAGACCAATACTTGACTTTAATATGAAAATATGGTCACTCACAGGTGACACATGGGTAAGTTTATGATGAAGGTCACATCCTGTGGCTCAAAGTAGTAGAAATTTGAGGATTTTTGGTTCATTTTGGGGCAAATACTACATTGTAGAGAATTTAGAAAATAGCTGAATGGAGTAATGCATCTTTAACATATAACAAGTTATATATAGTTTATAATAAACACCTGCAATAGAATTATAGCATTTGAAAATCACCGTGAGAAGAAAACTTTAGAGGTGAAAAAATAAAAAACTGGGTTTTGTGCCTTATCGACCTAATAAATAAATGAAAGCTGAATTTGTAACACATTTTCCAGTTTTCTTGTATACAACCATAGACTGTGTATAAAAGACGGGCATAGCCTTTGCATCTGAAAAATCAGGTGCTTTCTGATACTCAGGAGGTGGTAACTCCCGGTGTCTAAAGGAAGTACAGAAGTCTAAGGGCTCCCTCGCTCTGTGACCTCAGCTGACATTTTTCTGATGAGTCACTATTAGTTCAGATAACAAGGATAACAGGTTATGCTTTAGTTCCAGCCTGATTTTGACTGACACATTGCAATCCTATGACTGTGCAGTCCTGCTTAGTTTCACAGTTTGGCATCAAAAAGACAAGATGGCGACAGCAAAAACACTCCACTAAACTTTGCAAATGAATGAATGGCATCACAGTGGCTACATCCTGTCCATCTTTTATATGACGTCTATGGTCACAGTCACACCTTGCCTCTTCTACATACACTAATTTGCCTCTATGCTGATGATTAAAGTCTACAAAATTACTGACTGAATCTGAAAGGCATCGGCAAACTGGCTTTTCCATGCAGCGACCCAGGTTATGTGTGTTTTTACAGACAAAAAGGAGATAGTGGGAGGTTACATAGCAGCTGACAATCACATGAAACAGTAGACAGTGGAGCAAGCATAGATGGCAGCAGCTATCAGCCTCAGGTCAAGTATTATCAAATTGTTATGATCACAGTAACAGATACACAGAGGCAGGCAGAGGAAAATCCAATCAGACAGTTTACCCAGGCAGGTTTGTAGGGCCCGACCAGCACAGTACATTTGTGTCCCATAGTCATGCTGGCAGCATAGGATATTAATATATTTGGACACAAATGAGTTTCTGTCTGCAATATTTTCCAGATTATATTTGCAGTAGTAACAAAGAGCAGATGTTTATCTGTTGTAAAGGTAAATATCTTAAAAGCTGATTAAAACAGAAGCTGTTCTGGATATATCTGTCGGGCCCTGGTTATTTCGGATTCGCAGGGAACAGGATCGAGCACCAAGCAGGCAAAGAGCCATGCATACAGGAAGACAAACATCACTACTCCTTGCTATCCTAGCCTACAATCACTTTTCTTTAAATTAGCTCCATGTTATTCATAATCTTCCCTGTAGTTCACCAACCTTCCAATGGGGGGAGCTGTGGCGACGAGGACTCCTGGTGGTCTGAGTGTGCAGGGAGAGAGGGAGGGACTGCTTGGGTGATGGGAGGAGGGGGTGTGGCTGAGCTAAGGGACACTGGTACGCATTTTGGGGGAGTGTCTGGTGATGACGATGCCGGGGTGGCTTCTTTCTTACAGGAAGCAGCTGAGGAATTAAGAGGTGTTGCTGAAGTGGTAGAGGATGCAGGACTGGCGGTTCCCGTGGAGGCCACTGCTGCTGTTTTAACAACAGGAGTGGCCTCCGAATTACTGGGGGTGGCTGTGCAGGACATTAGTGTGGCTGAGGGGACGAAAGGCTTGGCATCGACGTTGAGGGCCGATCCAGCTATGGCTGCTGAAGGGTATGTTTCTGCTGAAGTTAAAGGTGATGGACTGATGGACACAGTAGGGGGAAGGTCTGAAGTGCTCTTGAAAGGGTTGAAATCAGAAGCGGCTTGTGAAGCAGGGACGGTGGTTTCTACTGGGGTTGACTTTGTGAGGGAAGCAGGAGCAAGGGAGGCTGTGTTGGTGATGGGGGTGGTTGTCTGGGAGTCGGGAGTGGAACCCGGTGGGGTCTGGAGAACTGAATCAAGGAAAGAGAAGGTCTGGGAGACAGGGCTTAGGTTGTCCCCTGTCATTAGTGCTAGGCTACCGCTGACATCCCCAGCTAAACTATTCCTGGTGACTGTACTAGCAGCTGTGCTAATATGGTTTTCAGGTTTGGCTGATATTTTCTCTTCATTGGGCTTTTGCCCATTTTTAACAGACACAGAAAAGTCGTCTAAACACATAGGCTCGTAGGAGCGCGAAGACAAATCTGATACTTGGCCAACATGGGAACAGTTGGTAAAACTTGTGGGTAACTGTTCAGGGGCAGAGGGTAGAGTGGGGCTGGGGATGGAGTTTGGAGCTTTGGGGTCACTAGAGCCAATGTCAGCACCTGCAGCCCACTTAGGGGCAACTGTAGCTGGTGTGGGAGAGACAGGCTGCTGTGGAGCTCCCCACTCCTCTGGAAGTCTTGCCCGACTCTTAGTCTTTCTGCCTTTTACCCTACCCCCTCCTCCACTCTCTCTGATCTCCCACTCCCAGTTCTCCTCCTCATCTTCGTCCTCCTCCACCTCCCTTCTGCCTTTATCCTGCATCCTGCTGATGTTATTCTCCTGGCTATCCAAGAAGTCGTAGACCTCATCACGGCCCTTCCTCTTCTTCTTCCGTCGCCGCTGCTGCTGCTTGCCGGCTTCGTCCCCCGGCCCTGCTCTGTCAGGGCTGAGGGGTTCAGAGTTGGAGGACGTAGCACTGCTGTCATCCACTGAGCCGCTGGGAGAGAGGATGGGAGCTGCCGAGGGGGAGGGTTTTATAAGAGGAGGAACCAATCACATACTGTGTCAGAGAAACACCTGATAAAAAGCCATCAGATTATGGTTACTATAGCTGTACTTGTTATTTCAGGTTTAAATCTGATTTAACTGGGTGTAGAAGCTATTTTGGTAAATAACTCTTGAATCTATGACAGTGAAAGTAATTTGATGTAGGGAAGATTATAGGATTACTCTAAATTCATGTTGAAATATGAGTTTTTATGAAATAAGCTAAAGCAGACATTTTTCCCCCTCTCACGCAGTTGGGTTAACTTGTGCAAGATATGTATCTTACCTTAGAAAGGGTTTCTGTGGTTTCACAAGAGCACTCAGTGGTGCTTGATATCCTAAGTTGTGCTTTCCAGGCTGACATTTCTTAACTTAATCAAAGCCCCCAGTCTGTTATGTCTACCATTGCCAGACGTTGCTATACAATCAAAATGATTTAACAACCATTGTGGTTGACGATATGTTAAAGAAGCTACACAATTTTAGGCTAAAAACAAACTCTAACCAGCAAGCTGTCTTGTTAATAGTGCTCTTTAGTGGGTGCATTACAAGAGCTTAAGCCCTCACTGTCCTTACTGTTGCACTGACTACCTGTCCTTCAATATGATTCAGGTATTTTTTTTTTGTCTAAACCAAAGTAATTAGAGTAGTTTGCATCCAGAGTTTTCCCTGATGTGTGCCACATGTGAGAAAGGACGTGTGTGAAAACTACGCCAACATAGCTAACTAAAATTGTTCGAAGTTCAGGTTTGATAATAGCTACAGACTCAACAAAAGAAAAATACCACATTTAGGCAGTGCTACTTCTTGGTCCTTTCAAGTTGCACTGAGGGCAGCCTACTCTTTAGGCCATCTTTGGGTACCAAAAAGGTATCACATGAGTATATGGATGAGGACTACCTAGTGAGAGTTAACTTCAGTAGATATCTCTGCAATGCAAGTTAGAGACATCTCTGACATTCAGTATTAGCTTTTAATTCTTGGCATCCTGTTAATAAGTTCAATTATGCATATTAATTGAGCAAAGCTGGACTAATTTCCTACTAATGTTAACTTTGTTTATTTGTAGAGATAAATGGCTTCTATGAGTTTATCTTACTGAACTGTACTTACTCTCATTTCTTAACAAATACTGTAAATAATAAACGTCTGTTATTACTGTCACCTGGAGCCTTGACTCATGCCCCAAAAAACAAAGAACAGACATTTTTGTGGAACATAACTTATTTTAAAATCTTACTAGTTTAAATGTATTACCTGCTAAAATATTTTTAGTGTGGTGTACATACACTGTAAAATAACAACCAGATGAAGACAGATCATTTTTAGTGACATCACATGATCTGGTTGGACAGGAGAAACACCTAAGCTGGTACTATAGAAGATTCATTAGCAATGCACTTGGAAAACACACGTGGCTATATGCTGTAATAAGCAATAAATTCCCGCCTTGTGTACTAGTGTGGTATGCAACATGCCAACCAGGAAATGCACATAAAATCATGAAGTGAAGTTTGTTTTGCTGGGTTGGTTTCCAGTGATAGTAACCATAGTCTGACTGCTCTTAGGCTCCTTTTAGGCACAACATTTTCAACAATTTATTGCAGTGAGTTGTATGTGATGGTGCCTGCTTTTATAAATACATTCAACCTGTATTTGCTTTACTCACCTGTTGTTTTGTCTATTGTTCTGTAAAGACTATAATAGATCATACGTGCATAAAAAGTTTTATAGATGCTGTTTTACACCAGACATTAGATATATTTGCTTGGTGTCCCAGCTGCCTGGATTTGACTGGATATACTGTTAACTAAAATTTCACTAACAACAACGTTTGAGGGAACCTTTTAGGACCAAGTTAGACTGTGATTGGAAGTCTACATTTGTGTGCATGTGGGGTAATGTTGTTTTTAGTTATTACTCTTTTATGATAATAACTATAAAGTAAAATGACACGAAGTCAAAACTGAAAGTTGGTCATATAGTTTGGTGTAGATTTCTGTTTTCCAAATTGCCAGTGAAGTCTGAAAGGAACTGCCAGTCAACCAGTAAATGTGTGATGCAAGTGTCCTATTGCAGAAATATGCATAATTCTCAATATTTAAACATCACCATCATCACCATCCAGGATACAAAGTTGCTCTTAGAGGGAGGACGCACACACGCCACAGAAAAATAAGCACACTGTGAGAGCAACACAACCTTGAAGCAACTTAAACAGACAAATATACCAAGCACAGTTAACACAGGATCTAGCATGCAAGAACAAAATTAAAACATGCGTATCTACTAAGTGCACATTCAAACGCGCTCAAATCACATTAAGCATTAGGAACGCACTGCAGAATCACAAAACGATCAAATGGCAGACAAAAATGTTCAGTCTGCACTGAAATTATCTTCTTATTTGTCTGTTCCCACTATCTTCTTTTATTTGAGGAATGAAGGCATCGCAGTTGGCTCTGGCTTTTTCCTCTGAATCCATATTTCTCAATTATTACTGACAAGCACGTCATCAGCTCAGAGAGAACAAGAAACAGAAAGATGAACAGACAGAAACAGGCAAACTGTAAAATAGTCTATGACTGCTCATCGGCTCTTCTTCCAGCCTAAAATATTATTATTCTTTCTAGTTTTCATCATCCTATCTGCAGTCTTACATCACTGCTTATTAATGGAAATCCAGAAAAAGGTGCAATCCTCTCTAAATATGGCACCTTTCCCCGCATGTTTTAATTGATTGACTTGGCTATTTTCTCTCCACGACCTGATGCTTGCCCTGCTATAAACAACACTAAGGGAAGACAAGACCAGGGATATTATCATCTATATTTAATAGGATAACATATTTAATGGGAGTACTTCTTAATCTGGACTCTGGCAAACCGCCATGAAATACATTAAGGTTGGTGCATGGGCTGCTTTGAACACGTGACCCATGCAAAAACACAGTATGAGCCGTAATTTGCCAAATTCTACTTATGGTTTACCGCAGACAGAGCAGGAGCACAGTGGACTGCAAGCCTTAAACACAGAAGAGTAAACGCAGAAGAACAGAAGCATGTTTAGAAAATGTGTCATCAGTATCCTGCAGAAATATCCCCACACTGAGTTGTAGACACAAATTAAAAAAACACAGAATTTGTGTTATAAATGACTATTTTTCATACTTATAAAGCACCTCAGCGATGACACTTCCATGAATGCAATTCCCTAAATCGCGCCTATGCCTAGACAGATCCAATTTAATCCCCCTGTGAAAAAAAGTAACTTTAAGTAACATGTTTTTGTTTTTTTGCTCTTTTATTGTTGCTTCATTAGATACCCAGTGATGTGAGACAGGAGGAAGTGGAGGGGCATGACTCGCCATCACGCCAAATCTGGGTTTCTGTTTTCTGCCTGCCGACAGGGATGAGTTATTCATGCTCACTTAAGCTTAAAGATAATGTGGGACAATCAAAAAACAAACTTTTAAGATGTTTCTGGCAATTCTGTCGATAGCAAATTATGATTTCAGCGTCAGTGGAATGACATTACTGCTTTCTCACTTAGTACTTACAATTAGTTACAGTGCGTCTTTGCCTCTGGACACCACAACAGTGGGTTTTAAATAATTCAGTCAAAATGTGACTAAAGTGTAGACTTTTATTCAAGGGTTTTACAAAAGGATTGCAGTAATTGTTTAGGAATTACAGATGAATTACATTAGGAATTCTACAATACACAGGCCCCCATTTTCTATATATGTTTTTAACACCTGGATGAAAGTCTAGAAGAATATCTTATTTCGTTGCCTTGAGGAAATCTTTTCTTTTGCAGCAGACTGTTGATTTAGCCACTCTGAAAATGTTTGCTAGCTTCTTTTATCTCTCTGACAGGTTTATTTGGATTTTTTAGTCTGACGATGGCCTTTCCTCACTTGCATCAGTATATCATTGTACCACATATTTGCAGTTCCAGTGAAAAGCTACCAAATAAGTTAAACACTTGAAATCAACTACAGATGTTCTAGCTGTTTAATCCTGTCATGGAATCTCATCCCAACACTTAATGAAATTTATCTTGTTAAACTCTTAAATTAAACCTGAAAGTCTGCACTTTTATCACATTTGCTTTCTTTTACTGCGTGTACAACTGTTGAGAGAAATTGAGGGACAGCAGGTGAGTTCTGAGTGAGGGGACAAAGACCTAGTTTTGGTTTTGGGTGTTGCTGGCACCTGATGTTTCACTTTTACACTATTAACTGCTGGGGCACCGGATAAGAACACAACCACCTGTTTTCTTGCCTTTACAACAAGGAAAAAAAACAAACCTTGAAAATGAATAAAAATAATATCATTTTTAGCACACATTGGCACAGACTATTTTGAAATGCTGTAATTTAAATAAGGTTTTTTTTGCACAGTCAAGCCTGAATAAAAAACAAAGATCCTAAATAAGAGAAAATTCCAGGTTTTCAGTGTGTTTCTATTTATTTCTCAAATTGATTGATTGACTGATTGATTAATTGACTGGAAGCATTTTTCTCAGCTTTTCTTCACCTTGGTTATGTAAAACCGTGTTTCCCAACCTTTTGGAGCCACGGCACATATTTCACATTAAAAATATCACACGGCACACCACCAAACAAAAATGTCACAAAAAGCATATTGATAATTTTTCCCCGTGTGCCAGGTATAGCGGAATTGGCTTGGTTTGTCCCCGGTACACCTTTTTTGCTTTCTTGTGACCACTGCTCATGCTAGGGCCTTCACCTGGGCCGTTTAGAGCAGTGTTTCCCAACCACTGTGCCGCGGCACATAGGTGTGCCATGAGAAATTATCAGGTGTGCCGTGGAAGATTATCTGATTCCACCTGATTAGTACTCTAAGCCACCAGCATGAGTAATGGGCAGAACGATTACATTCTATTCCACTAGAGGGCAGTACAACTACCTGCTCTAATTAAATGGGTTGCCAGTAAAACTGAAGAAGGCGAAGAAGAACTTACATAATAGTCATGCTGTGAGACCATGCAGCTTGTAACAGCAATAGATAAATATTTGAAAAGATAAAGTAGTCAATCTGACCTGAGTCCTGGAGAAAATTCTGACCCAGATGAAGGCCCTAGCATGAGTAGTTGTCAGAAGAAAGTATAAAAGGTATACTGGGTACAAACTGAGCCCATTAAACTACACCTGGTGCACGGGGAAAAATTATCAAAATGCTTTTTGTGACACTTTTGTTTGGTGGTGTGGCTTAAGAGTCCTAATCAGGTAGAACCAGATAATCTTCCACGGCACACCCAATCATTTCTCGCGGCACAGTGGTTGGGAAACACTGATGTAAAAGGAGAGGGACCAACCACCAATTTTCAGCCAGTAGGAGAAAGCTTCATCAATAGCCAAATAAAGCTAGCTAGCTCACAGCTTCAGATTTTTATCAGGTATTGACATAATGCACATTCTGATGTTCTTTAGTTTTCTGGACATATGTTTGTTGTCCTCACTTGAGAAGAATTTAACATACACACCTTTGGTTTTAGAAGAGCAATTTTGAAAGTATCTAGTATATATTCATCTGTTTCACTGATGCATCAGATCTGCTGAGAGACAGGGACTTAACTCAATAGAAGCTGTTACATAACTGCTAGCTGGCTTTAAGCTAGCAGGGCTATTTTTAGTACACCAACAAGCAGAGTACAGAAAGGCTAATGAATAAAAATATTACTAAATGTTTAATAAGTTCTGCCTAAAATGGAAACTTAGAAAGTCAGTGTAAGAGTTCAAGTGTGGGCTTTAGAGCCCTTTAGTTGTTGTTTTTTTGCAGGCCATTTTAATTTGACTCTTGACAGCAGGGTTTGATTTCTGGCTGAATCTAGAGTTAGATGTAGATGACAACATAATGAAGACATATAAAAGCATTTGCAGGAGAATATGCATGTTTCTATTCTAGTTTCTAAAATGTAGTACAGTTACATGTGCAAGAAAACTGATGCACTGCTCTGTGTTTGTGTTTCTGTTACCTGGCAACAACAAATTTAGTTGATACCCAGTTGCTACTGATTATGATAAACATTAAAAATTCATAATAAAGACAACTAGAAATGTCATGTGGTGTACTAAATCTACGTTAGGCTACTATTTTCTCTTCACTGCAGGAACTAATGAACACTGTGTGCAGCTATATTATTTAAAATGGTCATTGTTTCATTTTTCTGTTGATCCAGTTTGTCAATTGATGATAAGGACAGTAGCCAGGTGCACAGAGTGTAAAGCAATAAGGTCACCAGCAACAAAACAGCAGAGCTGGGATTGTTCCAGTGACAGTGAAAACTAGAAAAGACTGCCCTCTGCTGCTGAAAGCATGCCCTGTGTGATCAGGGTGTTACTTCTCCTGTCACCACTGTTCCCTCCTGCTCTGCCTTTGTGTCTCTTCAGTAGTATTAAAGCAAGAATAGCATAACATCTCAGCTTTTATTAAATTAAATGTGAGCTATGTTCATTGATTTAGACTTTTAAGTTTGAGCTGCAGCTCCACTTGTTGCTATAGCTGTGTTAGAAATGCAACCAAACCCATTTGGTCTGGGAAAGTTTATGAGTCCTTTATATATTATCGATATTAAAGTGAATCAGTATTAAAATTTTGATTCACTGGTCCTTCACTCCCCCCTCCTCCTGCTGCCCCAGAATGCAGTATTACATGCAACCAAGCTCCAGTGTGATACCTGCAGAGTGATCCATGGAATGGATTCCCGTGCCACCGGAAGAAAATGGATCACTGCTTTTAAAGGGACTGCTCCCACTGGTGTTACTGATGGTTTTGCTTTCCACACCAAAATGGCTTGAACTTTTCTGGGTTTCCATAGCTGGACTCATTCCAGTCTGGCCAAGAGTAGAGCTCATACTGGTCTGGAAGGGTGGCATGCTGGACCCCATGGTCCCTCCAATCCCAGGTTGAGAAAAGCCTGATGGAGAGAAACAGCACAGAGCTACATCACCAACAGGAAGCTGTCTGTTTGAACGTTGTAAACTTTATATACTCATACCACATGCAGCTGGGAGAGAAGTTAAATACTGATGTAGATTAAGCCATCAGGCTATACGAGATCCTACAGCAACAGTATGCGAATGTTACTGTTACTGCACCGAACAACCTTGTGTGTAGAAATTTGCTCCCCAACTGAAAGTAACTGCCACTAAAATAGTAACATTTCTAAAAAAGAAAATACATGAATAAACAAAGTGAAATATTCTATAATACAAAAAATATCAACATATTATTTAATAACTTAAGTACTTACTACGTCGAGATTATATATTTCCTTTACATTTGCCACAATGTGTCTTGATCATGGACATATTCAATAATTCACTATCAAGAAATGAATCATACAGGTATAGCTTTTTAGCTAGCAGCAATGATCATGCTAACGGAGGCTACTCATTTATTTATTTCAGGGGCAGTGGAGGTGGGGAGGGATGCAATTCGTGGCTGTTACAGCATATTCATCAGACCACTAGTGTGTGCCGTATTTGTTTTATACAGTTTTATAATGAAGTTCTTAAATATTATTCATAATAAAATTAAATACAAAAATGTACCATTGCAGTGCTGCAATGTGCAGAAGATTCCAGCATACTCATGATGTGTCTTTCTAACAAAAGACAGGCCTTTTAAAATTAAGTACAACATTACTGCTTACATGGAATTAAGAGTTTAAGTAGCAGCCACATGCTGCTGATCGAGTGGACATAATTAACTGATCATCAGCAAGTGTGACCACCTCTATAAAAGCAGAAGTTTTTGCAATTTGCAGGTCAAGAGGATGGATGCCAGGATGGATGTCCCAGCAAATTCACCCCAAGTTTTGACTGTTCAGTGCTCAGAGAAACTGCAACAAAAGCAACAAAAACCAAGATCTACATCTCAAACTATAAACGCCTCACTTAGCATGTTAAATGTTAAAGATCATAACAGTACAATTAGAAAAGGTATAACTTGTTATGAAGGGTTTCCAGGAGAAAATCTCTTCTCTCTAAAAACAACATGGCATCTTGGCTTAGGTTTGTAACGTTATATCTAAACAAACCACAAGACTTGTAAAATAATGTCCTTTGACCAGAAGAGACCAAACTGCAGAATGCTGACTGCCATGTTTGGCAAAAACCAAACAAGGCATATTAGCACAAATACCTCATTCCAACTGTCAAGCACTGTCTTGGAAGGGTGATGATTTAGCCTTGTTTTACCTTGCAGTCATTGAGTCAACTAAGAACTCCTCTCTATAAAAATGTACATTATAGTCAAATGTGAGGCCACATGTCCAAGAGCTGAAATTAGGTCATGCATAGGACAAGGACCCCAAGCACACTAGCAACAACACAACGGTGAAATGGAAAAGAATGAAGGTGATGCAAATACCCAGTCGAAACGTCAACCTGACTGAAATAGTGAGAAAGAAACTTAAGAGAGCTGTGCATAAGCAAATCCCAGCAAAGCACAATGAGCTGAAGCGATGTTGTAAAGAAGAGTGTGAAAAAGATTCTCCCTCTTGGGGTGTACTTAGTTTTGTCAAATGACTGCAGAGACTCCAATTAACACTTTGTCTGTCACATGTAATTAATTCAGTGTCTCAGTGGTTTGTCTGCTCGGAGATTAGCTGCCCACATCTCTTCAATAGGTTTGTAGGCTGCTGTGTTGCACTGACAGAGAGGCAGAAACTGTATGAACTGTGTTGACTGTGTGTGTAAACTCGGCACGTTTCTATTATTGAAAAAAAAAGACTTAAATTCTGAACTGAAGAACTGCAGAGGTTTCTCGGATGAGAGGTAAAATAATAAAGCTTTCAACCCCAAGAATATTATCCCAGCTGTTGGAGCATGGTAGTGGTAGCATCATGTTCAGGGCTGTTTTGTACCAGTGGCATAAATACTCAGAACAGGGTGGATGTAATTGTGAATGAGGCAGACTCCCAGAATTCTTCAGTATAACCTTGAGTCAAATACACAGAAGCCAGTGGTGTAGTGGATGAAACGCCAAAGGACATTTTGAAATAGCCTTTTCAACGCTGAAAATAGAAAAGTGTTTCATTATCCAATTATAATTCTGCCAAACACCTTTACAGCTTGTGATTGCTACTAAAAGTGCCTGGTGACAGTACAACTTGCTAACGCATATTTAAACAAATATTGGATATGCTATATGCAGGATTTTGACCATGTATGTGCAATTTTAACCCCATCTTTATTTCAAAACACCCACAATAAAGTAAATAATCTGCACCAGATTCTTTAGTCTTTTTATTTTATTTAGATTCAAAGCAAGAAGAGAGAAAATACGGTGACCTGCTACTTAGTTTGCAGTTAAAGGTATTCATGGCACAGAAGGTGAAAAAGTAAAATGGACCTAGAAATGAGTCAGGCTTGCTGCTGTCCTTTGTCTTGTTCAGGCTCCACTGATCTGTCATCCCACGCATAGGACCTGACCAAGAGAAAGAGACGGACAAACAGAGGCAAAGAAAATTGGCAAATGGAGAAAGGACAGTGGGGACCGAGAGTCAAAGAGAGAAGCAAAATGAACAGAGGAGTGGAAAAAAGAAGAAGACGACGAGGAGCAGGAAGAAATAAAGCAGTGGGAAAGAACATAAACAAACAAATGGGCAGAACAAATGTCAACCAATGCAAATAAAATCAGCATCTGAATATACCTGCATTTTATTTTGGTGCATGGAGTAACAAAACTGAATACAAAGATATATATGCAACAAAAAATGTACAAAAGCCTCAAACACCACGCAGTAATGGTTTTTGACAGGATACTTTCAAAATGGATGTTTTTTTTTCCTCACTGTTTCCTTTGTCCATGATTCCTGTGCAATTGATGCATGATAATAAATTGTGTTGCATATTTACTTTATAATCCCCACACCACAGAAGATTGGAAAATGCAAAGTATTTGCTCAGTAAAGTGGCTGCAGGTTAACCAACTAGAGATTTCAGCTTTTCTTCTAAAGGAAAAACATTCCTCTTTGCATTTTAACAAGCAACAAATCCTGAATGAGCTACATTGGAGGTACAGTAACCTCATTTTATGGTATAAATCAGTAACTTTGGTACATAGGTCAACTGCTGAAGTCTTCTGTTAGCTTCAAACTTTTTAACGCCTACATTTTGAATTCACGTATGGTAGAGCAGGTCATCTATTAATTGGTAGGCTGATGGTTTGATCCCTGGCTGCTTCAGTCAGCATGCCAAATATCCTTGGGCAAGATATTAACCACAAAGTTGCTCTCTGATGTATCCATCGGAGTGTGAGGGTGTGTGGATGTTAGATAAAAAGCAGTTACATAGAAAAAGCACAGAAAAAAAGTGCTTATATGAACGGATGTGAAGGGGTGAATGATGCAATGTGATTAGTGAGAGCTTGATTTGTCAATCACACGTCATTAGCCAATGAGCATACCCTGCATAAACCTCCTTTCTGACAATTTGAATGACCAGATTTTAGAAAATGCCCTGGATGACTGAGCCCAAAATGAATCACCGAAGTGTTTACAGAGGTTTTCGCCTGTGACTGTAGGTGGCAGAGTGATAAAATTACTATCTACTACACGACTTTCAGCCCATTCACCCTCACCAGACAGGTAGTCAGAGCTGAAGGCAGGCTGTCCTGGCAGGTCTTGGCGTCCTCCTGATGACATCATTGATGACATCATCCCTGGACCTGAGGAAATGAAGAGCATTATCACTGTCATCCTCAACTGAATATATAAGAATATAATGACTGTTTCTTTAGTTTTCTAGTTTTAGATTTGCAAAGCGTATCTCTATATGAAGAACCTTTGTTACAGCTTTATGTTTTTCGTAACACTGAACATGAGATATATTTATTTTTGTTTGTTTTACTTTTGCACTAGTTGTAGTTTCCCATTGTCCATAGCATCCACATGTTAACCACATCCCTATCATACAGAGCGCTCTGCTGGGTCCTTTTAGAGCGCTCCACATGGAGAGTGAGACAGTGCACCTCAGACAGTCTGTATGTAGCTCTGCTCTGTCAGATGTCTGCCCATCAAACGGGTCCTGCTTCCCAAATCCTGCCTTCACATGCTGTGTGTGTCTTTGTCCTATCATTTGACAGTGAAGCAAGCAGACACAACACACTGCTGAAGGGACTATCACCATGGTTACGCAAGTAGAAGATGACAGCATCTGTGGTTCCCCTGGCAACACAACCTGTCAACAGACGTGTCTTAGAGGATCGATGCATGTTCCCAACAGCTGAGGCACACGCCAGGACTGAACTAACACACTCACAAGCACATATACAAGACAGAAAAGTCACCACTATTACAAACACATGGGACACGAAGAGCCAGACTTTCTTAGCCCCTTCGAGTGCTGCAAAATAAAAGAAGCTGAAAGGGTAATATAACCTGTTAAGTGAAATAAATGGAGGATTTGCATCCATTAATTCCCCTTAGCAGCACGAAAATAAAACTAGCTTAACATAATAATTTTGTCATCTTAACAATGAAACACTAGCATTAACTAAATAATACAATATTTACTCCACCAGTGGCCATTACATCATTAACTCCAAGTCTGACTTACACAGTTATTTTACTGACAATCACAAAACCATGTTGAACAAAAAAAAAACCAGCTGTCACTTATAATTCTATATAAGTATTACAAAATAAATCACAATAGGGTTTCAATGAGATCTACTATGGTGGTGGATTCTAACATATAGTGCATATAAATATATATATATATATATATATATATATATATATATATATATATATATATACATATATATACAACACAGTCAACTAATGCATAACTGAAGCTTTCCATTTACAAAGGGAAGAGGATGAACTGAGGGGCTGCACCAAGAACCCAGAATAAGACAAGTAAATGGTAAATGGCCTGTATTCATATAGCGCTTTACTAGTCCCTAAGGACCCCAAAGCGCTTTACATATCCAGTCATCCACCCATTCACACACACATTCACACACTGGTGATGGCAAGCTACGTTGTAGCCACAGCCACCCTGGGGCGCACTGACAGAGGCGAGGCTGCCGGACACTGGCGCCACCGGGCCCTCTGACCACCACCAGTAGGCAACGGGTGAAGTCCTCATCACCGGAAGCCTCCACCTGTTGGGAGGAGCTCTCAAACACCTTGACCCAGTTTACTTACAGTATACTTGCAGTATATTATACTTACAGTATAATAAGTATTATTTGGAACACGCAAAGGTACTTGAGTGCAATCCAAAATTAAAATAGCTGAAGCTGAGAGAAGCTGTAATGAAATGAACTGTGATCTTTGCTTCTTGCACAAACAGCACAAATTCTAATATGTATCTGTCCGTGGTCCTGAAATACACATATAAAAACTGGCACTACAGCTGAAAACCAAAACTGACTGAAACTGCACGTCACAAATGGCTGCTTTGTGCCGAAAGTAGAACATATTGTTGCTTTGTATACCTGAATGCACATGCACTGGTTTTGACTGAAAAGCTGTTTTCTTTCAGACGTACTGAGGGGAAACAGGGACGCATACTTTTGGCTCTGGCCCAGTAGCACTGTAATGGTGGATACTGTGAATAATTAACAAGTGTGCATTAAAGGGAAGCTTTGGCCCACTGGATCTAGCATGAGTGTGTCTCTGAGAGCCAGTGTTCCTTTGTGTCTGCGACCATTTTTGGAGTGTAGAGCAGCACACACAGAAACACACACAGAAGCACTAACTGCAGAGTCATTCTAGACACAACGTCACAGCTTTTTTTTTCTTTTTCTGTCTGGGTTCCCTCTGAATAGATTTCTCTTCAGCTGTCTCCCATTTTTCTTTCTTTTTTTGCCCGATTGCTATCACACTTTTCATTACTTTTGTATGTGTGTTATTACAAAGTTACTTAATGTGAATTGCTTTAAAGAGAAAGATGGACCTATTAGATAATCCACATCTCAGTGATAATTTGGAACCAAATCTGACACGTTCACCGCTTAGAAAACGAAACTATATTTCCAACAAAGGAACTTCCTTAAACTTTCTATGAACCTATGCTTTGCCACTGCATGAACCAGCAGAATTGGGAAAACTGTCTGTAAGAAAATAAATAACTACACATAATAAAATTTTAAGGAAATCTGTTTATGTTTTGTGTCTAGTGAAAAAAAGCTAGTATATTTGAAGAACAGATTTCTGTTATTCAGAGTCACCAGATATCTATATCAGTCGTGTTCCCACTTTAACACGCACTACAGGTCCTCTGGATAATATAACCAACGTGAACAAGCTAAATGTGTCTTGTCTAGTCATTTTGTATTCATATTAGTTATTTTGTGTTATGTTGATAACACAAAATGACTAACAAGTTAAGTGGTGGATAAACACAGGCAGAATCATCTTAGCTTGTAGTTTACATCTCTGAGTATTTCATATTACCTTAAGAAACTAAAATTTAGAGCTGCCAATGGTATCATTAGTGGCAGTTGTTAACAACGGAACAATAACTGAACATTAGTGTGCACTGAAAAAAAGGGACTGGCCATCTCTTGGATTTATGTAAGCATCTTGCGTGTATTCAACACAATTGCCTCATGCTTTAAAGTTAAGTGTAACTATATAGTGTAGAAACTACATGATATGCAGAGAGGGTATATTAAATTGTTCATATCATGTTCGAGTGAAGTAAGTCAATAATATAGCAATGTTAAATCTCGCGACACTGCATGTGATTTCATCTTGACGGCTTTGGATCATGGTTTGAGGAAGGCATCCATCACAGTCAAGTATATATTGGTATATATACCGAAAAAAGGAAATTGGGTGGTTGTTACATTTACAAAAGCGTAACTTGTAATTTGAACAAGATAATTTCATGTTTCTATGGTGAAAGTAATTAAATCATGTAGGATTTGTATAAAATTCAACAACTTAATTTGTTCTTGTTGAGATGACATGATACAATCTAGTGGTTAGTTGCTGGACTCATGAAATTCACAAGATCACACGAGATTTCAAACTGCAGGAAAATCACTGGAGTTATAAGAGGCAGACAACTATACACACACCATGCCTATGCTATCGCTATTTATTGTGATTTATCACAGCTTTCCTACTTTTGTCAATCCTGGATTGGTGGTGTGGTGGTTAGTGCTGTTGCCTCACAGCAAGAAGGTCCTGGGTTCAAATGCAGTCTGGCTAGTTTGCACTTGCTTCTTTCTGGGTATTCTGGTTTCCTCCCACAGTTAAAAATCATACAGTTATTAGAGTTAGGTTAATTGGTGATTCCAAATTGCCAATGAATATGAATGCAAATAGTTGTTTGTCTCTATGTGACAGACTGGTAAGCTGTCCAGGGTGTACCCTGCCTCTTAAATTTATCACTTCAGGGTTATGCCCCAGCCCCCCTTGCAACTCAGATAAAGATAGGAGGATGGTAGTTGTTGTAAATCCGTTTAATTTTTATGTTAACCAGACTCTAGACTTTGTTGAACATTATGTAATATGAAGATAACATGTAGTATTTAAGTGGGTAAAAGCTATTGAATAGTTTTGGAATAAAATGACAAAATCGTGAACAATTAAAATATTCCAAGAGTTCAACTTACTTCATCTAAACATGTTTCAGTCATGTTTAATCAACACAAAATGCACAGGTGTATTGAATATGAATAAGTTGTGTTGATTTAACTAAGTTGTTTAAGTTTCTTCCAAAGCAAAACAGTTGTGTGCAACCAATGTCCATTACTGAATTAAGTAAATCCAACATGGTCGTTTTTTTCAGTGTGTGTTAAAATCTTAAATAAAACTCAACTACAGACTGTAGACTCACCCAACAGTTAGTGAAGTCCTCTTACTGTCAAACCGAGAGATTATTTACGCTCGTTGTCTGACATCTTGTCATTGTCAAAGTTTTAGCAATCATATTTTACTCAGTATGCCTTAAATCTAGAGACCGAGCTCACAAGTCATCAGGAAAGTGGTGACTGAAGCAGGAAGCCAAGGAAACAAAAGACTTCTGTACTTCTGTACAACTGGAAGTCCAGAAGAGCCACCTTCTACTGGCCATTAGAAAAACTGCAGGTTTACGGCGCTTCTGCATCGTTCATTTCACTTCTAAGACCCAGAAGCCTCATCCATCTTTTATATACAGACTATGTTAACAAGTTTAGCTGCTGTTAAGCTTTCCTCAGAATCACTGATTAAAAAAAAATACATATCAAATCAATAAAAGGTAATTTTATTTGTTTTTCTTTCCTTTTTCATACAGTATAAGATCATCATACATATGTTTACAGTATATCAATAGAAAACAAATTGAAGCATTTGTCATTGAGAAGCTATGGGTGCTACATATATATATGGTACATGCAGCCGATAGACTTTTGTGAGTAAATGATAAATTGTTTTATTGTTTTATGTCTGAAAAGTTTCACTGTTCTTCCCTCCTCTTGTATCCTCTACTTCTAAGACACAGACACACACACACACACACACACACACACACACACACACACACACACACACACACACACACACACACACGCACAGCAGCAGCAGCATGTGCGTGCGAGCACAGTCAGAGGCCAGACAGCCCTCTGAGGATAGCAGCCAGTATCAAGCCTCAAGGTCAAACACCTCCTTTTTTTCAAACATTATTTTTATGTCATTTCTGCATCACTGGACTGGAAGCCCTTTAAAATTTTCTACCAGCAGAAACAAGCCAAAAACATAGCAGCAGGGAACCACCACTAAAATAGCCCTCACTGCATAGTTTGAAGGAATCCAGTTTGATGGGCTTCCCACTGTGCTGTACACAGGCACTTTTGCTCCTCTTATTTAAACTATCTTCAGCTGTTATGAGGGAAGGAAATCGCTTTAAAAGCCAGGTTAAAGTCACAGTCCGACTGGTAAAAAATGCACTACTCGAGAACATATGCAAATCAGATGGCATATACCAATATAACAGACAGATGACATACATATTCATGTGAGAGGTTGATATAACAGGTGAGGCTAAGATTCAAGACTTTTATACAAAAACAACCTCTCAAAATAAATGTACTGCAGTGTAAATGAGACAGTTAGTATAATAATGACTTTAGATGACAGTCAGCAATATCACACTTTCTATGCTTGATTTGTAATAAAGCATTTGTTGCAGCTCAGCTGCAATGATTTGTTGAGAAGGAAGCCGCAACTCAAACATTTCTTCTGCGATGTCATAGTGCATATAGTGCTGCCTGCTGTGCAGTGCCTCTGGGGTGGTTTGGGCTTTGTTAAGTGCACTTTTTCCCATCGTGGACTGTATCTTACAGGGGTGAAGGTAACCATCCACCAATACTGAACTGAGATGCACTAACGCTCTATTCAAGAGTAAAGATTCCAGATGAGCCAGGCTGAGGGCAATCCTGCTGCTGTATTTATAGACATCTCACGGGTCAGTTTAGCAAGTTTAGTTTGAAAGTAGTCTTGAACAAGAAGCACTCAGAGTACACTAACCTCCACCAAAGCAGATCACTCTCTGGACACTATTTACTTTTAAAAGAATATTACTGCATTTTGTATATTGATTTTGTTTTCTTTGTTCTTTTTAAATGTACTTTGAGAAGTTATAGTGAAGTAAGAATAACTCATTTTAGAGCCAACTTAAAGGAAAGGCAGAAATGTAAACGTGAGGTCAGAGGTCAAATGTTTGAATTCAAACTATATATATGTGATATTTAGAATCCTTATATATGAGTACAGTATAATTTCCTAAATGTTGTCAATACAAGCAAATGGTGTGTTAGCCTGGAAAAGTCTTGGAAAAGCTGTTGTCTAATTTTCCTCTTGATTGTAAGTTCTCTGACCTAGGTGAGATGTGCAAATCTCAAGGGAGTACAGCTGGGACATCACAGTATTTTACCCCCCAAAATCTGAGAGATCTATCACCATCAACTTCCTGATGTTATCACGCTGTCTTTGGCCTGTTTCTGCTACCTGCCACTAGTATGTGCAGCTAATATTGGCGCACATATGCTGCTAATATTCGCTCCATAACAAGGACAGAAGAGGTTAGAGTCAAACTGCTGCAACACATTCTCAGTCACAGCTGTCACTATGTCTGGAGAGACACAAGCACTTAAGAGTCAAGTTTAAAGTTTAAAGGGGCGGACGAGAAAGCCAAGAAGGCAACGGATAGCAGTGGGATATAAAAGAGAGGAGAGAGAAAGGGTAATGGAGGCAGTGAGCTATTAGATGTTGTAAAGCACAAACGTTTTTAAACTGAAGGATTAATTGTAATTTAATTATAAATGTATTATTGCTTGTTATTGTTTAGTGTTGATGTGAATAAATATAAGTAAATATAATGATGAAGATAAGCGGCAGCTTGCCTGCCGATGTTGAAAACACAAGTTTGATTTATTTTAATGCCAGGTATTTCCTTCTGTAAAGATGTTCCTATTTATTCGAGTGAAGTCTGTCCCTGTAGTCAAGCTGCTGACAATGTGATTAAAAAGCAAAAACCTTCTAAAAGCACTGAGTGGTAGTAATTTTACAGGATGAGATGAAATAGCATTCAATTTCCTTGAAACCTAAAAACGCTGCATGCAAAATAGACTTAAAAGATGTGTGTCATCTTTATAAATGTGTTTCATATTCTCTGGCTAGTGTTTATCTGCTGTGTGTACGTGTTTATGTCAAATAAAGCAGCATGCCTGAAGATGTATGGTACATGAAGGACTAAGTTTCAGGCTTCTATATTATATAAGTCACAAACCTTTCAAAATAAAGCAAACAGCTTTATTTTGAAATAAGACATTGGACTTCGTTTTTGGCAAGAACTGCACAAAAACATATGTGCTACGGACCTTTTTGACTGCATGCCCTGTGTCTTGGTCTGCTGAACCTCAAGCAAGGTAAACGGAGCGAAGGACACAGGCTGGGGGAAGAATGCCCACAGGGGAACTTCATTAAATAACCTGTGTAATGAATTAAAAGATGAACTAGTGGTTGAGATTTGCCTGCTTCCCTACACTCCCTTATACCTTTATGTATTAGGATTCATGATCACATGCGGGCACATCAGGAGACGCAAAACACCAATTCCCAGAGTTCTGTGGGGTGCGTCGCTTCAGGCAGAAGCACTGCTGATGCGGCCGAAAGACATGAGGAGGTGAGAAGTGATTCTGAAGAGCAGCCAATGCAGCTCAGACCCTCTCATCAAACCCCCGCTGAACACTGCCATAGATTAGCGGCCGGTGAGTGCTTATAATGCACAAGAAGGGTCACATGGGACATCTACTCCTGTCCCATGTGGCCAAAATGTTGCACCTTTACTTTAATGATTGCCTGGTGCAAAAATGTAATGTTTCCATGGTACCTTTGCCTCACACTATCCAGGTCAGTGCCCTGGATGGTCAACACCTGCCTGACATCACTTGTTGGGTCTAAACTCAGACCCCGCTGTATCCAGGACTTATTCCCATGAAAGAAAAACAAGGCAACAGCGTTCGATCGATTACTTGCGCAAGGGAGGCCTCATCTGTGTTCACCACGAAAATGACCCCGACGATGGCCTCCTCTCGCTGCCTTTTATTGAGAGACAGTTCACACAAAACACAGCAAAGCAACGCCCACATGGTTCTAAGGCATTGTATGTATATGTGTGAACTTCTGTATGTAAGTAAGAATGTGTGTGTGTGTGTGTGTGTGTGTGTGTGTGTGTGTGTCCTCCTGCTGACCAAAAGGGTCATAAAAGCAGGAAGCTTACAACACAAGAAACAGATCTTTCAGATAGGATGTATCTACAATAAAAGACTACAGCCCCTCACCCAGAACCTCGAGAATCTGGGGAGGGGACTGTGGAATTCCTTTCATCCTACAGTTAAACAATGTAGAGATGGTAAGCATAAAAATGACAAACATTTAACAATTCACTCTAACATCACTCATAAGACCAAATCTGTCACTCTCTCCCTTTCTGGTAATCACATGGAGCAGAATAGTTTCTACATGTTCAAAGCGCCTCTCACACCTCTCGTTTTGGGTCACCCCGGCTATGTTTACACAACCCCAATATTGATTGGAACGAACACTGGATATCTGGCTGGGGACCAGCTGGCTGCATCTCTGGCTGGTCCAAGACTGCAGACAGCTCTGATGGTTCCTGGGATTCGCTAGCTTTTACCATCGCTTCATCTGGGATTTCAGTCTTGTCTTGCCTCTGACCCAACTAACCTCTCCGAAAGTTCCCTTTCAGTGGTGTCACCCAGCCAAAGCTGCATTCAAGCTCCTCAAAAAAGACTCGTTGCAGTCTCTCTCCTGCAGAACAGAACTACGACATGGCAGACAGAAAATTGCTGGCCATTAAACTCACCTTGGAGGAGTTGAGACACTGGCTCAAGGGGACCACGCACCCGTTCATAGTCTGGATGGATCACAAGAATCTAGCCTACCTACAGACAGCTGAACAACTTAATGCCTGACAAGCCAGGTGGGCCCTGTTTTTTACCCATTTCCACTTTTCCATAACTTACAGACCCAGTTCCCACAACATCAAGCCTGATGCTCTGTCACAGCAATACTACACCTCTGAGGACATGACCGGAGAAACTACTATCTTGCTACCTACCTGCACCGTCAGTTCCCTTTTATAGGAGATTGAGTCCGCTATCCTGGAGGCCCAACAGTCTGAACTCGACCCAGGTAACGGCCCGTTTAGCCGGCTCTTCATTTCTGCTTCCGTATGATCTCAGGTACGCCACTGGGCACACACAACTAAATTTACATGGCATCCTGGCATCCACTAGACCTTCACCTTCCTATAGCATCTCTTTTGGTGGCCTGCACTGATAAAGGATGCTAGAGAATATTTCTTTTCCTGTTCTATCTGTGCACAGAATAAGTCTTCTCCTCCTGCAGGCCTGCTTAGGCCCTTTCCAACTCCCGGACAACCCTGGTCCCACATTGCTCTCGACTATGTGACCGGTCTGCCCCCTTCCGGTGGAAACACAGTAATACTCACCATAGTCAATCGCTTTTCAAAAGATACACACGTTGTTTCCCTACCCAAATCTCCCACAGCACTGGACATGACTCAGCTCCTCACAGACCACATTTTCTGCCTCCACGGGATCCTTCTTGACATTGTCTCTGATCGCGGCTCCCAGGTCACCTACCAGGTCTGGAAGGAGATCTGTTCGGCAATCGGCATGAAGGTCAGTTTGTCATCTGGTTTTCATCCCCAAACCAATGGCCAAGCTGAACAAACCAATCAGGAGCTGGAATCTGCACTCCGTTGCATCGTCTCCACCAACCACCACGTGGACCATGCAGCTTGCCTGGGTGGAATACATTCATAATTGCATGACCTCTTCAGCAACTGGGCCTGTTCCCTTTTGAGGCCTCCTTGGGCTACCAACCCCCGCTTTTCCGGGAATAGAAGGTGAGCACTCTGCCCCATCTGTTTAGCATCATTTGTGCAGGTGACGCAAGACCACGCAAGCGACCTTCCTCCAGACCAAGGAGCAAAATAAGTGGAATCAGACTCCTATACTCCTGGGCAGAAGGTCTGGCTCTTGACTAGGGCCCTATTCGAGCAGAATCTAAGAAACTGTCCACAAATTTTAGTGGTCCATATGAAATCAAGGCCAGATTGAGGTTAACCCTGTCTCTGCTTGCATGAAGTCTCTGCCCCGCAACATGCACATCGACAATGCTTTCCATGTTTCCGAGCTAAAACCATATCTCTCCAGTCTTCAGTGTAAAGAACAGTCATGGGACAAGGAGGGGGTCCTCCCTGGCTCGTTGGCTTGTTTGTTGTCTTCTCTTTTCTTTTCTCTCTCTCTCCCTTCACCTTGCTCTTTGTTTATTTTGTTCTCCCCACCTGGGCGGTGCTCACTGCGGGTTCCTCACTGAGGGACCTCCCTGGATTTTTCCCTCACTGCGGTGAGCCTGAGTTTCTGTAAGTGATTGTTCTGTGAAGAGTGTGTGATGACTGGATGTTTGTTACCTCTCCCTGGATCCCTGGAGTCCAGTTCCTTACCAGCACCATTGAATATAGCATTTTGTGATTGCACTGTAAATAAGCACACCTAACTGTGATAATCTTGAGACCTGCATTTAAGTCTTCACTGGCAAACATAATACCTTGTGTCTATGGTGCTCAAGTTAGTGACTCTTTTGTTGGTTTTAGCTTTTTCATGGGTTGACCAATATTAATATTTAGAATATCACTCTTTGCACCACAGCGCTTTAAGATTACTAAGTTTTAAAATCTTCTTGGCTATGTTTTACTGCTGTCAGAGATAAAGCTTAGCAGCTTAGCAAGTTGTTTTAACTCCTCAACTCCACCAGCTAAGATAAGCTAAGCTTCTTCTGACTAGTTGGGGCTTCTGTGCTCACAGCTGGCGACGTGTGCCTTGGAGCAGCAAACAGAGATGCCCCCTCTCACTGACTTCTTTACAAGCCAAAAGCAGATGGAAAAATTATCTTTTAGCCTCCTTTACCCAAATGTGGTTACATTCACTAGTTTAGTCAGTACTAGTGAAAATTAAAATGCAATCTTTTTCAACTGTACCATCAAAAAGCAGTCATTGGTACTGTGGCAGGGGTGTGGTCTCTGGATCTGCTGTAATGGAGGGGTAGTACGGTAAGCTCACGGGGCGATGCGGGGTGCGGTGGTGCGTGCCTGTAATCTAAGCTACGGGAGGCTGAGGCTGGAGGATCATTTGAGCGCAGGAGCTCTGAGTTGCAGCGGGCTATGTCGATCAGGTGTCCGCACTAAGTTTGGCATCGATGCCGAACTTAGTGCGCACAGTCCACCCCATGAGCTTACCGTACCACCCCTCCATTGCAGCAGAGGCAGAGACCACTCCCCTGCCACAGGTACATGTAGCCAAAATCTTTCTCGTGAAGTTACTGCTGCCACAAGGAGAGATAGAGAAACTTTTTTCCATATCTTATGTTTTTCACTTTTTTTGTCGAACTAAGCTCTTTATTTTGCATTTTCATTTACCTTTCTGAGCTATTTTATTTCTATTATTAAGTTTGCTTGTTATTCATGTTTTGGTTGATTAATAGTCACCAAAGTTTTGGTGATAAATAAAGCGTATATATTGCTATAGATCTCACTATGCCCCCATTTGTCAGAAAATACCTTGTAGAGTACAATTTAATTTAATCTACTTTTTCCCCTCTTATTCATATTATTTTTTATTATAATTCTTAAAATTATTACAATTATTATTATTAACAGAGCTCAAAGTTTGCAGTAAAAGCCATTTGAGTTTAAAAACTGCTCTGCCTGTCTTGGTGGCTTAGGATGTCACATCTGCTCAGCTGTCAGTCAATCAGCCATTTCCAGAAGTGCTGTAAAAGCTTCGCTTATGTCATATTCACTTCAACAGATAAGCTGAACTCAGCACACACACATCCTGATTATTGACAGTGACAGCCAAGGTGTGTGCGATGACCTCACTGCTGCCTTTGCTCCTCCACTGTACTGCAGTCGCATGTGACTGCAAGGTCCCTTAGCACAGCACACATACACATACAAATGCATGCACTCAGGAATGCAAAACGCCTCAAATGCAAACGCACATTCTCACTGGGTGTTTTCTTTTTACACGTTCACACACAAACCCACACAATATTCCAAGAAGGTCACTCCTCTCTCCCTCCCCTGTATTGTGATACCACACATACAGTAAAAGCATACTCCTGCAGGGGTGTGTTAGTATGCCTCAACAAACACAGCCACATCCCAGCTTGATAAAAACAAGAGCTGACTGCAGTAGCTTCCTATCCATTGTGTTACACCACGAGCCCACAGTAAGGTAAACTTCACTCTGCTGTTAAAGTCACTATACACATTCAGTCCAGTTTAATCCCAAATTGGGCCAGAACACTAAAATTACTTCTTAATAAATCATTTCAATAAAACACCTCCAAAATGTTCCCCTTTTATTCAGCGTAAAGATGTTTAACTACCAAAGAAATCTGAAAAAAAAGGAACACTACAAAGAAATTTTACTTCCACAGAAAAAAATACAAAAAATTACAGAGAAGACATTGGCAGCTCATTACTCAGAGTTTGTAATGCTTTTCTATAAAGTGGTTTTAGATATCTGTGCTTACAAACGATGAAACATACACAATTAGTACAATAACTGTGACAAGATCAGGCCTAAAAGATACATTATAAAAAGTGTTTTTAATCTCTTGTTATTGCTGCACAAAAAAAGTCATGGTAAAAAGAATGTACAGGTTTTAATTTAAAAAATCACCTTACTTTAAATGCATCATCAGACAAACAACACATGACATATTACATCATGTTTTTATTTACTGAACAAAATGTAGAAGCAGTGTCTAAACTAAATGTACCCCATGATTCAATAGCTTATCGATCCTCAAGCGAGGATCTTTTCTCTATGACTTTTAGTCTCATCATTGTGAAAGTATTTTGTACTTACAGTGGGCTTATGTTGCAGCACAGTGGAGAAGATGCTACTGCAGGTCAGAACATGAAGTAAGGATTATTCTGAACCATGAATCATGCAAAGCTACTTTAGCTTACAGTGCGCTCATGTTGCAGAAGGTCCAGATGACTTCTTATTACTGTATAACTCCTGATGTGTCAAACCCTAGACTTGAAAGAGTATATATGTATAAATCTAGATTTTACAAATGCTTCGAGTCCTCCACACTGGGTCATAACTATGCACTGGTAAATTATCATGTGCCTGGTTGAGAGGAGATGACAAGAAATTGGTGTTAAGGCATCATTAATTAAATAATTTAATATAATAATTATTTATTTTATATATTATATATTTATTTGTTTGAACTACACTTAATACTCTGTTTTTCTTTCTTAGATTACAATTCTGATTGTACTGGTCTTGATCTTTCCGCTGCTATGTGTAAAGTGAGATAAGGCCACTCGTGTTCAGTCCACTCTAAAGCAGTAAAGTAGGTGCTGTTTGCATAAAATGAGGTGTGAGGATGAAAAATGAGGCAGAACTAAAATATGCTGTCCTCAGTGACATTGAGGATACATGAGCACCTGGCTTCATATTCAGCTCATATTACAAAAAGGTGTATTAAAGGCCTTCAACCCAGCTGAGGCCTCAGACTTTCCAACTTCCACATTAAGAGCACAGTAAAGGAAGAGTAAACGCCTGCTACTACTGAATAACAGAAATCGAAGGACATGGAAAAAACAATGCAGCTAAAAAAGCAGAGAAAACAGAAGGTGAAGAGAAACTCCCTTGTCTGAGACATTGATTGATATTGTGTCTGACATGCCTTCACCATCCACTAGAGATGTCAGTGTGCCAGTCTGACAAGTCATTATGTAAAAATGCCTCGCCAAGTTCCTCTTAATATAGAATGTATTTGAACTACAGTCAAGTTATGTTATTCAGACTCTTAATGTTGACCATGTTAAAGCAGCATTTTATCCTGTATAACATTAAGGCAGCTGTTAGAGTTCATTTTTGTCCATTTGACAGATTGTATTTTGGCTCTTTCCTCTTTCCTGTTCTCCTATCAAATAAGCGCTCCTCCAAACTGGAAAAAGTCTGGAATAAATCCTGCTGGAGAAAAACTCCTAACATTGAAATCTTCTACTCTTTGGAAATGTAATGTAATGTATTTTCTGGTCTACCACTTAAAATACTGACTGGCCTGGCTACTACTGATTTTTTGCCATGTAGGTTTTTATATACTATCAATAAACTACATCATAAACTAAATCATTGATGTAGATGACAGTCAAGAATACTACAGAGTCTGATCAACCAAAAAACAACCACAGTCACTGTAATCAGTGCAGACAGATGTTTTTATTCAGTTGTAAAAATTATTCTTAATGAACAGGTCAAAGAGTACAGCTTTCAATGCCCTTTATGAATTATGTTACCAAGTTGCTTTAAGAAAGTAATCTTTGAACTGTAACTCCACAGAACTACTACTCTAAATACAAGAATAATTGTGTTTACTATTAAATTGTTTTACTATTTTATATCTGAAAATTGCACTGCTAATATTTTCATACAATTTCAATTACTTTTTACTCTATAAATGAAGACAACCGTGTAGAATAAAGTCTAACAACTGGACTGAGCAACTCAAATTGAACAGTTTACAGACAGGTTTGTCACTAATGAAGCTTGGAACATCGAACAGCAAATCAAGATATGAACTTATTTTAACTTGGGTGCAACTTTTAGATTGCATTTTCTTTCAATTAGGCATGGAAAAAAGTCGGCCTCGAATGGACATTTCAGGTCTCACTTGTGTGTCTGATGCTTTCGAGGAGTTGTGATATGACAACATCAAAGAAACCCCTGTGGTAAAACATCTGCTCTCAGACACAGTATGATGCTCTCTCTTGGACAAGAACACTCATATGACCTACAGGCCTACTGCGTATAGTCACCAATGCTTAGATGTTCTCGTTGTGTCTCCCTCCCCTCACCCCCCAACGGTCACAGCAGATAGCTGCCCTTCCCTTAGCTTGGTTCTGCCAAAGGTTACTTCCTGTTCAAAGGGAGTTTTTCCTTCACACTGTTGCCAAGTGCTTGCTCATAAGGGGTCCTTTGATTGGTGGGGTTGCTCTCTGTTACTTTACATTGCAATATATAATGCCTTGAAGCTAATGTTTGAATTGCATTTTAATTGAAATTAATTGAAAAAATTGAATCTCATACATGGGCAATTCCGTCTCAAATCATCACAGTTTTAAGACATTTTCTGCTCAACCATCTCTAATTTGAATAAAGATTTTATGTTCCAGTGACTTCTGCAAAATTTTGCCTTCATATATCAAATGTATCTTTTTGCACAATGGGACAGATAGATGACAAATGAAACAAGGAGAGAACTTGTTATTCACAAAAATGAAGTCAACTATATTTTCATCCAGCTTATGAATTAAGCAAATATGACAAGTTGTACCAGAAAAACTAAAATATTAGTAGTTTGCAGTTTTTCCAGGTAATTATACCTGGAAAAACTGCATTAAACATATGCATATTTTTCATTTTTGAGATCAACTCTACCTACCATTTACAGACCTAACATACATTAAAAACACATAAATGTAGCTTTTTCACAAACAACTCTTCCAGCATTCATTCTGACAGTCATAATTCTGTTTGCCTGTAGCACTTGATTAGGCTTGGTTTGTGGGGGTCAGATAAGTTTTGTATCAGACTACTGATTGTGCAAGGCAAACTAAAATGTTAACATAATAAACTGCTTATAAATCATCAAACCATGTAGATATCATCAGGATAACTCCTGTTAGAGGTAGATCGAGTATATGTCCTTTAGTTACCAACATGCCGTACTAGTGCTATAGATTAGGGTTGTTGCCATATTTTGGCTCCTTAAAGCTCTGGATTATTGCAAGTAAAACACTAAAAGCCAGACAGGTTCACTTTCAACTCGATGGACCAGGCTGTGCATCAAGGTGGGTGCTAATTATGGCTTTGTGTGAGCATGTGTGTGTGTGTGTGTGTGTGTGTGTGTGTGTGTGAAGGCAACGATGCTAAGACAGCACTGTCTCCAGACCGACACAGCATGACAATGACAGGAAGGGAGAGAGACAAAAAAGAGGGATGGAACAGAAACTGAGAGAAAGAGAAAGTGAAATAAAAATGAAACAAGGAAAAAATACAGAGAACAACCCTGAGAGAAAAGACAGACAGTCCTACAGCCAGTTTCAGTCTAGACAAGGTCGGCCAAAGTGTCACGTACACTTGAAAGAAATCTTTAAAGTGACACACAGTCCCAGGAAGATCCCTGATAGCCTGGATATGTAGAGTATAATCTGAGGAACTTGAGCTGTCCCTGTTTTATATTAACTTAAACCATTCTGAATTAAAGAAAAATCTGTGAGTATATGTGAGCCTTAAAAAATTAATGATGATGCTGAAGTATCTTCATTATCATGCAAAAGATAACTAACAATGAATTATTTAGAGAAATGTTATTGTTAGGGTTAGGTTTTTTCAGCCAGCATGCAATTGTGAATAGGGGATGAGATTCATTAGTAGATTCATTATTCCCTAAATCTGTAAACAATTAATCTGTGAAACAAATGCTAACTAAATATAACTGAAATAAGTGATTATGTAAAATAAGGACATACACTGGCATTTCTTTTTAATTCATATCTGTGCAATATTATGTGACATTGTTAATTCTTGTTTTGGTAATATTTCTTTTTTTTTTTTTATTGGTTTTGGTAATATTTCTGATTGCCCATTTGGGGGCCCAGCATTAAATTCTTAATTCTTAATTTCTTTTTGTTTATTTATGTGCAAATAGCTACCTCCTACTATCCAACCATCTGGCTGTATCTGGTTCATACCAATCATTCGTCTGAAGAAGGCTAAGTTTCTCTCTTAATGGATGTTTGGTTTCCAAGTACCTCTTTAGCTTGGCCTCATGTTAGCATTAACCAAATAGCTACAAACTCAAATTCTATGAAAAGCCTCTCCATCATTCTTTTTAAAAAGAGGAACGAGGAAGCAGCAACTGTAGACCTCCTAACTAGTGCCAAATATGTGACTTGAGGCCACCTCTACCACCTAATGTATCACTACATATCCATAACCATTGTTTCCATTTGACAATTTAACAAATCTGAGTACAGAACAGTTATCAGTAGGTCTACATGTTGATACCATAGATAAATAAATGTCACAGGTGTATGTAAAACATACAAACATTACCCAACAATCTGTGGCTATAGTTAGCTTTGCTTTAGCAGTGCTCTGCTTTTTATACCCAGCATTTGCCAGTTGAGACTGAAAAAAAACTACTGTGTAAAGGGACCTTGGATACTGGTACAGGCCCACACAGCGACTATAGACTCTACATGTAGACTCAACAGAACTGAAATACTGCTGCAGTCCCTTGTTAGCCCAAACGAGCCACCTTGAAATTTAGATAAATCCCTCTCTCTAGGCTATAATAATGCATGTCTCTGTGTGCAATATGCTATTGTGTCTTCTCTATTTAACTCTGCAGACTGGATGACTCCTTTGCTGTCCTTCCTTCAGTGTTCTCTTCCTCACACCTTGTAGTTAGCTATTATCCATTTTACTTTGCTCTTCACCTTGATGCTCTAACATTTCCTTCTGTCATTTCTCTATGGTTCAATTATGGAAGGAAGGCAAGCTGTCTCAGAGCTTATCTATCCACTGTGCCCTCATAGACAACGTCTGTATACTTTAAAACCACTATATAATATCTACTGCTACCGTATTTATTTACCATGATGTAGGGAATGAATCACAGAAAAATATTCAGGCTACAGTTACTGTATACACGTTTTTACAAGAGTTTCAGATTTATTCATTTATTTATTTATTTATTTATTAAAAGTCAGTAACTAAGCAGTGTCAGATACATTGTGCTGACAAAAAACAATCAAAATCTCCTCCCCTGTCTACCAGTCATTCTTAACATCTAGTGATATGTCTTCAGTTCTCCATATCATAGTACCGCAAGCCAGGAAACATTACCAAACTAACAGGACAGTTGTACTCCACCATTTTCATAACACAGTTCTGATAAACTCAACATCTATGGAAGATTAACACGGTCATGTCATACCTTGCTTTGGTGGTATTTTCATTTGAATCACAGGCTTGAGTGACAAATTGTCATTTTGAGGCCAAGTCAGCTTCAAGTTGCTTTACTTTTTCAGCACGTTTTGTCTGATAGTTTCTTTTTACACTCAATTCCTTATGCACAGCAATCTCTCTTTGTTTCCATTTTCAGTGAAAAAATATTGCAATTTCCATCTCTCCCTCTCTCTTTAATTGCTGGATGTCTTAGCCATCAGTATCATGAATCTCACCACAGTTAACAGAACTTTATCTGTGCTACATTACTTCCCTGAGATCCAGCCGCCTCCACACTAACTAATGTTTTCCTACAGCTTCGGACAAATCTGAGGTGACTCTTTCACCCATCATCTTCAAAAGGTGTCAAGTTAGTAATATGTTAGCAGTCGCAAAGGATACAACGCAGCCTGTGAAATTATTTCTTCTATTTCTATAACTAACTATTTCTTCTGTGTTTCTTTCAGAAGTAAAGTCTGAAAATAAACTTTGACCCAGAGAAGGACTGTCTAAAAAAGGATGGTATCAAACTGAATTATAGTAAGTCTTCAGGTTTCTAAGATGACAAAAAAACTAAGCAGCATACAGTCTCCAATCCAATCACCATAATGTTGCCTTTCTGTTTCTATTAAATTATATATATTATCATATAGATATGTGGTAGACTTTAAAGTGACTATATGGTGTACGACAATAACAGCCATACACAGATGACACAGCGTCATTATTAAGCTATCACTTAGCATCAGATTGATAAGATGTAACTCAGTTTAAAAGCGCAGCAAGCCTAATGTTATTTCAAGCAGGCCATGAAGTCAAGCGTGCCAGCACACATCAACTGATGGTTCATTCTACAGAACCAACTGGTAAATACAGGTTGTGCTTAGAGCTGGGCGATATAAGATTTTTTCATATCACGATATGTTTTTTTCATTTCAGGCGATAACGATATATATCACGATATAAGCCAAATAACTATATTTGTAAGATTTAAATGTGCCGTTGCTCACAAGTAAATTGTGAAATAATCAGCAGCTTGTTTTAATTAAAATATTTATTTCCCATAATAAGTTCAACAGGGCACATGTACTTAAGGAACATGAGACTTCAGTTTCAGATAAATAAAGGCAAATATTGCAAACTACACAAAAGGCAGCCGCTAAAGCGTTTAAGTTTCAAAATAGAACAAACAAAACACACCACTAAATTGTCAAATCCACTTAGAAACAAAATATTAATTCTAAAAATAAATCTTAGGTCGTTTTACAGAAGAACAGACAAAATTGACTAACTTTTGTCAATATCAAATAAACTGAGAGAAAAAGGAAATTCTCAATCTCTCCTTGTTGTATAGCTTAGCTTTTCAAACAGTTTTAACAGTTACTTTAGTCTGACAAAAGCCGAATGACGAATTAGCGCTTTCAGTCAGAGACTGAGCATGCACCGCTTTATTGTATTTCCAGACTTGCTTTCGGCACAATTTACAGTCGCGCGCTACTCTGTTTTTGTCAGACTTGAAATAGCGAAATACCTTCACACTACGGAACTTCTATGGCCCTTCCGTTCGACAAGCTCTCCGGCATTGGAACCATCATCTGTTTTTTCTTCGGTAACCTTCGCTCACGCTCTCGGTTGATTTTTCTCTAGTCGGCAAACACTTCATTACCCGGGCTGCACGGCTGCAAAAACAAATACACATGTGCGCCTTGGCGCTTGTGCTGTACGTAACAAGTCACGTGACGTGACGCTGCAGCTGTGATTGGTTCGGCTCTGCGCTACTTAATTTGGATTGGCTGTTCTTTTTTTTTTTTCTTTTTTTTTAAGAGGACAAGAGAGATGAGGCCTATCGCAATAGTTTAATTTTTCTATCGAGAAAAAGTTATTTCGCAATACATATTGTTATCGTTTTATCGCCCAGCTCTAGTTGTGCTTTTCAGTTTTTCAGAGTAAACTGGAGGCCAGTGCGAGGCAGACAACTTAAATTGAACCCTAGTGATGCCAAAATATCTAAATATCTAATGGGTTACCAACCAACTCATTCAGCCAGCGTGAACATCCCTACTGGGATCAAGATCACATGAAGAAAATCACTATGTTTATGTTGAAATGCTTGTAGCAACTTACCGCTCTTGGTGTCCTTTCCATCCAGTAAGGGTCGGTAGTCACTCTTGGAGACCGTCTCCCCAACCTTGTCATCGTAGCTCTCTTTCTCCAGTGAAGCCACAAAGTCTCTCTTCAGAAGGGCATCACCAGGGGCCCCACCTTGGACGCCACCGCCACCGCCACCGCCACCCAGAGCATCTCGCAGGCTCAGGTCCATAGTCCCGTTACTGGAGAGAAAAGGGAAAAAATTACTTATATTAATTTTTGCTTAATGATATTTTTCTTCACCTTTAGTCAGACGCCCATGTTTCTCTTGCTCACTACACTTATAAACTTTATCAGGTAGTTTTTAGGAAAATTTTCCCAAGTTTATTTTTTTAGCAGAGCAGGGGATTTTCAACATAGTATTTCTTTTTTAGAAAACTTTCTTTTTTAGAAAACGTAAATTATTTCTATCTATAGAAATAATTAGCAGGCATATTTCAGAAAAAATTACCAGTTACCAGTTACCATTAATAAACAACTTGAAAACAGACCTTTTTATTGAACCATTTACTTCTCTTTAAGCACCTTTCAAATGCTCAAAGCTTGAAAAATCAAGTTACAACTGAGGAGTATCTTTACTCACAGTATAAAAGCTTCAGAGAGGGCCTGAAACTGTTACTTGAGAAACCATCATGCCAAAAACAAAAGAAATCAGTTCAGAGTTGAAAAAAAGAATTATTGATGATGAAAGGAAACAAAAGCACAGAGATGTTGCTTATGTGCGGAGAAAGGAGGGAGAAGCATACAGTCCAAAGATCACCATCCCCACAGTGAAACATGGTAGTGGGAGTATTATGCTGTGGGGATGCTTCAGTGCCTCTGGAACTGGGAATCGTATTAAATTGGAAGGAACCATGAAGATAGAAGAATATGTGAAGATCCTGAAAAAAACTTGAAAAAGCAGGCGGGAATGCTTAATTGAAGCAGCTGTTCAGCAAGCTCCAATGTGGAGAAAAGCAGAGCGTTAATATACAGTACAGCATAAAAAGCAAATATGATGCAAACCGTTTCAACAAACCAAATCCATGACACAAAGGCACAGTTTGACAGGCAAACTGCTTCTGGAAAAAGATGTATCAAGGAAGGAAATAAGAAAATGAAATGCACTCCATCCTGACACAACTTAAATCAATATGTTCAGTTAAGAAATTACCCCATACAACTTTCTAAATCCCACAAATACACACTGCAGCCCAACACTTAGGCAGCATGACCCTATTACAAAACTCTTCTTTCTCCCTGTCCCTTATTTCTGTTTATCCCTCCATCCACACTCGCGGCAAACAAGCTGTCATTGTCTTGCAACTGTACCAAACACACACACACTGACACTGTGGCCAGCAGCCAGGATGAGGACATACAGTAGAGTGTTAGCAGGCCTTGAGAAGAACTGTAGGCCATTGTTTCAGGGGTCAGACACCTTATAGTGGACACTACACACAACATTCCCAAACTGAGAGTCACTTTGGGGTTCTTTAACAGTCTTGTTTTCTCTTGTTGGTTTTCACTGTTGCCCCGATCCACATGTAAATGTCTTATTTTTTGACTCTGATTTGTTTTTCTCATAAACATACATTTTTACCAAAAGTGCTCATTCCAAGTACTTTGTGTCATAATCCCACACATTCCTCCTCACTCTTCCTCACAGAAACACAGTCAGGATGTACTCAATAACGCCATCATTCTAATTTTTAAAATGAACTATCCCTAAATAGAAGCCTCCATTGCCCTCCTAGCGTATTATACTGCAATATTTATCGCTTCATTGGACAGGTTTCATAAGCCGGAACATTCAGTGGCCCGGACTTGGGGTTCTTTGGGGGGCTTTTTGCCTCATAGAATCTGTCTACCTACTGTTGTTACTCACAATAGCAGACATTTTTTATCATTACTGATATACAGAATTATACAGAATAACAACTAAGTTATGTGCCTGGAAATGCAACCCATACAGAAGCTTACCCAGAATCCCAATTATGGAAAAGCTGCAATGACCTTTATATTTTGAAGGTAACAGTGTATATCATTTCTAGGTGGAATGCAAAAAGATTTACTCAAAATAATGATAAAAACACTAAAGATGATCACAGGACTCTGCAGTTCTGCTCAGTTTGAAGCTGCTTTTTGTCTATTTGGGGTTTTTTTGTATGCCCATCAGCAGTAGGCAGATATTTTCAGATGAAAAAGCTCTGATAACACCAATGTGCATTACATCGTCTACAGCATGCATAGTTAATGAGTAGCTAGTGAATAAGCTGTAATAACTGTATTACAGCTGAGCTGTAAGAAGAGTGAATCTGGCTTATATATTTCTCATAACAGGACTCAATACACACACTACACATTGAGCAAGGGTTGTAATATAAATGAAACAGGGTTATGAAACAAAAAAAATTCAGGGCCATATGAACAGCTAATAATTTTAGCTGTACATACGCTGCCGAAAGGGGTTTAACTGGATTTTTAACACTGGTTTTACTGAGATCCCAGTTTTGTTTTGGATGCCAAATTCTTTTATATAAGATTAAATTACAAAAACAAAACAAAAAAAACATTAAAAAATGGGGTCAAAATGATCAACTACAAATGAAGTGGTTAAGTAAAAGTGGTCCCACTCCAAAATTTTAAAGTAGTAAAGTAAAGTTAATAGCCGGTCATAATGGAGATCATTTTAGGTGCAGAATAATATATTCTGTTTGTTTTTAGGTAGTTTTCTAAAAATATAATCTGCAAAGTTAACAGTTACTATACCTGTGAACTTTATTACAATGTTGAAATGTAGTGGAGAACTTGATGAAAGTTGCATGAAATAGAGACACTTAAGTAAGTTTAAAATATGTAAAAAAAATATTATTATTTTTTTGAATAAACATTCTGTAAGTCACTTTTTCTTTTTTCTTTTTTTTTTTTTACAAATAACATTATTTTGACAGGATAGCTACAATCAGTGGGTTCCCTCTTAGAATAAACTTTAACATCAGTGTTACACAGCTGTATTATCATGTTACTATGTTGGCAAAGAAAAAGCAGTACATAAAGTAAGGAGGAAAAAAGAAAAAGCTGATAGTGATGGTAAGAATGTTGAGTGAGCTGTTTAGTTCTGAAGGATTAAAAACTGTCTTTCTACCCAAAATCCACCACCTCTCCCTCTCTGAAGCTAACCGTCTGCTACGTAATAACTTCACCCTCCAAACCACTGGCAGTCCTCACACGATCTAAGACACACACACTGGCAGGAATTTAAACACTTTGCTGTATCGTCATAATACAAGTGAGATTAACCTGATGACATTTTTGTAACTGTGTGAGGTAACGCGAAACATAATGTAAATGTCATATTGAAACTAAAAATGTATACTGTTACATATACTGTTTCTGCTATACACTCTGATGCATTCTTATAACTTTGAATGAACATTTGTGATGCAAAAAAGTTATTAACAATCAAAATCAACAATTAAACTATCAGTTGGTTACAAAGTATTTATTTACAACATTTTTAACTGTCACAGTTTATTTGATCTGTTGAATTTGTAAGTTAGCTCAAATTCTAATTCTAATTTTTATTGCAATTTTTATTATGGAGAGAGACAGAAGATCAACCAAAATAAAATTAAAAAAAACTATTATATAAAAGTTCAAAATTGATTTGCATGTCACTGAGTGAAATATTTGATCCCCTACAATACAGCTAGAATTTTGGCTCCCACAGATCGGCTCAATCAACTCTAGATAGTCCTGACCTCAGCTTGTTATCTGATTAAAGCACATCTGTCTACAGAATCGATTTCCATTCCAACCTCTCCATCATTATGGGCACATCAGTCATATGGTAAATGGACTAGTTCTTATATAGGGCTTTTCTACTCTGAGAACTCAAAACACTTTATACAACTTGTCTCATTCACACAAGAACTTTTTTCTGTTTTTTTTACACATTTGCTTACTATCTAACATTCCCACACATTCATACACCAATGGATGCATTAGAGAGCAACTTGGGGTTAGTATTTTTCCCAAGAACATTTCACATGCAGACTGGAGCAACCAAGGATCTTCTGATTAGTGTATGACCTGCTCTACTTCCTGAGCTATAGATACTTGGATGTCAGGACCTAGAATGGGTCTACAATACAATTGCAGGCCCATTGTAGCCTTCAATCCCTGGGCCACAAAACTTGCTACAAAGTTTACCAAAATATTATCTAAATCCTGTAGATATTTTTTTGTTGATATAGTAGTCTGATTCTTCATCGGTTTCCTTACTGATCGTTTCACAACTTTCCATGTGGAACAAAAGGTACACATTTTCAGCATTATTGCAACTGTGTATGTTTCTGGGTTTGAACCAACCTCCAGAGTTTTTTTTTTAAAATGCTGAAGCTCAGGAAGTAGAGCAGGTCAACTACTAATCGGAAGGTTGGTGGTTCAATCCCTGATTGCTCCCAGTCTACATGCCAAATGTCTTTGAGCAAGATACTAACCCCACCTTGTATCCATATCAGTATTAATATGTGTGACTGGTAGACAGAAAGCACTTAGAAAAAAGTGCTTGTGTGAATAAGGACTGTTGTATAAAACGTTTTGAACGCTCGGGTAGAGTAGGGAAGGCCTATATAAGAACCAGTCCATTTACCTTTTACCATTATAGTCTGTTATTTATTTGCAAATTATTTTAGCTTAGCAGATATTTGTGTCTGTGTGTTACACCAGAGCTCTTTACAGGGGGAAGCTTGACAACCAAGCTAGCTACCATTAGCTGACAACCTAGCACTGATGTTCTTTCACTCAAATGAGGTTACTTCTGGTTCCAAACATACAGCAGCAACAGCACTGAGACATCAAAATGCACAGCCCTCAAATAATTGATGACATCCATCTTTTATACTCTTAATGATCAGCATGAATGGTAGATATAGACTACAAATCAAACTTGCATATGACTCAAACATGCAAGTTGAGTTTGATATAGTTTTGCAATGTGCACTTATCA
Source organism: Oreochromis aureus (assembly GCF_013358895.1). Lineage (NCBI taxonomy): Eukaryota > Metazoa > Chordata > Actinopteri > Cichliformes > Cichlidae > Oreochromis > Oreochromis aureus. The sequence continues at coordinate 3,574,550 of NC_052959.1, forward strand.
GAAAACTGTGCCAACATTGAAAACAGGAACTGATGAGACTGATAAGAATTTGGAAGCTCTTCTCAATTCCAATCCCTACGTCTGTTCTCAACCAAAGCCAGACTGATAGTTCTGACAAAAGCAGAAAACAACTTGACTGCTTTTATTCTGATGCAACATGGAGGCATCAGGGAAAACAATACTAGCTAGCTAGAATTTAAAAAGAGAAATGAAGACCCAGTGGAAACTGATTCTATGATGATGACAGGCAACATGAGTGCCTGAGAAGTTGGACTAAGACTCAATTAGCTATCAGGCCTTTGGTGCTGAACATCTGTTGCCTTTGTTGTGTTTTGACCAAGTTAACATCACTGATGTGACTGTACTGACCATTCATAATCAGTGATTATTATAGGATTTACACCAAATGTGGTACTTTTGTGCATGTCCTAAACATATGTCAGTGTGCACATAACTTTCCATTGTTAATATATCCATAGTATTATATCACATCTTATAGTGTTCCTAGGAAGACAAGCAGCTGGGCCCAGCTGAGATTACAGCCAGGGGTTTGAAGTACAGTGGAAGTATAGTGTGTGCGGCTGAGCTGTAAAGCTGCAGCACGAGTGTGTGAACAGCAACCGTTAATAAAGCAAGTATGCTGAAAAGCATTGAACTGGACCGGTCTGCCGCGTGATTACTAAACAGCTACGTCCATAACGTAAAGTAAACCTCTGAGCTACAGCAGCAGCATAAGTCAGCTCATCACATAATTCAGCCACAAACAAAACTGGTGATTCGCTTCTCTACACCGCTGACTTTAACACTTCACACTTCTATGTGATTACTGTTTTGTTGACCACTGACGTCTGCATAACAGAAGACTCAATGCAACCAGGTGGAGAGATGGACTCCAGGACACTCTCAGTTACTGTCAAGATGGAATTCACACAATCTCCTTTTACACTGTAAAAAAATTTTTCATTCACTACTCGTAATCTGTATGTGGGTTAAAATAGATTTACAAAATTGGAATGAATACAGTGCTGATTTTGTTACACATCTGGTCAAGTTCTCATCTCACCACAGAAAGAAAACACTTGTTTTAATTACACAGAAAGATACAAGTCAGTTTTTCAGCTAAGCTGTAGGTCAATTCAGCTCTGTGATGACTCACAGTACAATATCTAAATCTGTGCTAATGATGTAACAGCAGTGAATGGAGAGGTTAGTGGCCCCGGGGAGATACACTTTCCCGCATTCACGGTGCTCGTTGGTGCCTAAAAATGGCAAAAAAAAAATCATATGCATTTGCACTTCTGTTTGGCTTAGAAGACCACACATTTTTGTAGCTGCAGTATTAAGTGCAGTTAACAACACATGGTTATATTCAGGATTCTGTTTTATTATGACATTTTATGAGTCAACATAGCACATATATTCATTTAAATACATCTGTGCATCCAGGCTCATTCACAAAAAAGTAGAGAAGCACATCGCTGCTGTAGCAACACTTTCCAGTTTCTCAGGAGCTCAGAAACAGCAAATGGACAACACCGCACCTTTCAGTTTTGGTTTTTACACAGAGTTCAAGGCATTGAAAGTAGGAGTAATAAGAATAAAGTGTACTGAATTTATTGTCATTTTCCAGATCTAAGATCAAGAAGGACACTGTAATTTGGTTTGACATTGCATTCCACCAAATTTGAATCCTAGCTGCATCTCCATCGACCTGTTTCATGAAAATTTTCACTTTGCACAAAAAACAAAACAAAAAAACAAAAACCCAAATGGAACAAAACACAACCTAATTTAACACTGGTATGAGATTGTTACTAGTGACGTCAAATACCTTAAGACAAGGTGTGTATTTCAGATGGAACTAAGCATAGCTGGATTGGTGTATCTGTACCTTAAAGTAGGAAAACAGCTGGCTCAAAATAATAAAAAAAACAACAACATCTGTTAAGGGACAGTGGGCTGTATGCTCTTCCACCATCACAGCTGCAAATCTCTATTGGAGATTAACCGCATGGTGACATATCATTAATCAAAACATACAATGCACATATGTATCTTGAAGCTTTACTGATCTATACTTTTATATTAATGAAAGATCAAACAACTATACCTAATGTGAAAGAAGTCATTTGAATGATGACTCCACAGCAAGTAGTAACATCTGAGGTTAAATAAGTCCTAATAAGTAGTTACAAATTGTTAAGTGCAGCTTTAGGGAAATAGAAGGAGCTCATCCACACTCACTACTTGGTGATCAAAGTCGATTTCATCTCCGTGGTTACATGCCAAGCAGCGATCTGTCCCACAATGACAGGCAGCTCCTCTCAACAGCTAAGATGACAAAGCTGGCAGATGTGGAGGATAAATATGTTCCCTAATTTAATTGGGAGCAAGTAATCTAGAGAGCTGAAATGTGTCTGAGAGCCTATTAACTGGTTTTAAAAATGTTGACTCTGAAAGCAATACCAGTTCAATCGTGGTTTCATCATGCTACGTACGTTTTCTTGCTTTTCTCCTTTTATGTTTTTAATAAAACCTGCTGTGACAAACGCATGGTCCTGACAGCAGGAAAACAATGTGATATGAAAACAGGAAAAATATAGGGTAACTATAAAGAACCATTCTCATTGATTAAAGAATCAGGACAAAAACATGATATCAGTGATAGAAGAAGGTTTCTGTTTTTCAGACTCATGCCATCGAAACGTGTTAACAAAATCCTGTCATGGCTGCCCAGCCAGTCGCCATGGTGACTCAGCAGCTCCTCACTGTCTCCTCCTTGATGGGCACAAGTTCTGACACACCCACACACATACATGCACAGACTGTCTCTGATGAGCAGCAGTTTATATTACTGCTGATAACACGCACACACACACACATACACAAACACACACACACACCGTTCCAGTATATGAGGGTAGGTGCAGACAAGTCAGCTAAATCCAGATTACTAACTGCGCAAACCTGTCAAATGTGACTTTGTGTTGTGTTTCAGCTTGTGTGTGTGTGTGTGTGTGTGTGTGTGAATGTGAGTGTGTTGTCAAGGTACTCAAGAAAACAAGAAGTGCACAGATGAGATGAGCTGGTGAAGGTGAATAGAAGAAAACAAATGGGAACTGTAACAGATCTGCATGAAATGATACTGTATCTTTCCATCTCACTTTTTTCTTGCTGTGTGCATTCGCTGAGTTCCTAGATTTTTCTTTCTGTGTTTTGTAGCACATTCATTCAACAGAACACTGTTTCTGTTACTTTCTTTCATTCTTGGTCCATTAAGGTGGGCCTATTATGCGTATGCTTTTTTTTTCTGGAGACATATATACTGATTCAGTGGTGGAGGTTCGTGTCAAACATGGCCAAGGTTTAATAATGAGGTTAACGTATGCACAAATAGAAAGCAAAAAGGGGAAAACAGCAGAGGCTCATTAGACTGTAAAAACTTGGCTTGGCTCAGTATCTTTTACTTTTTTGTTCAGTATGATGTCAAAAGAGAGGATATCGCTAAGACAGCCAGTTTGTGTGCACAGCTTCATGTTACGTACCAGCAGAATTTAGCCTAAAGAGAGGAAAAAAGGGAGCTTTAACATCTTGTTTTAGATGGAGGATTACTTAAGAAACGGTACCAAGAGTAAGAATAACAAGGTTTATTTTGAACTGTGAATCATGCAAAGCTATTCTAATAAAGTCTAAAAGTAAAAATGTTGAACTGTAAATGACCATAGTCACATTCATCTTTTCTTAAATGAAAGTTTGATACATTTAAACTAAGCAGTTGACAGTCAAATGAGAAATGTCTTTGTGTTAGGCTACTAGTTACCAATAAAGTTTCCAAGTTTGCAATCCAACTTCAACAGATATTCTGTCATATGATGTCAAACATCAAACCAAGCTTGTGACTGAGAGGTCACAAATCATTAGCCAGTGAATGTGTGGTTTCACTGTCAGATCAATTCATCACGTCTGTTTGCAAAAACAAGCAGCAACAGCAAAAATGCTCATCTTGGGCTTCAAAAATGGGACTCGACTAATTGAGTGACAACACAGTAGCTATTTCCATCTAGGCATACTGCGTGTGCTTAGTGACATGTGATTGATAATGAATTCAGTTTGAGGAACAATTACAATGAGTTCATGTGTCCTTTTGTATTCAGAACTGTGGTTCCATTTAACTGAAAAGCCATTAGGGATGACTCCACCAGTGAATACACTGCATTTTCGGACCACTGAGATTTGTTTATTTTATTGTTTAAAAATAAAACAATGACTGGATGGATATGGAAGGATTGAATAAATTTCAACTTATTTTGAGCAGCTAACATTTTTCTCCACCTAAACATTTAACTGGGATGAACTGTGACTGCACTCCAGACTTTGGGTTTAAATAATGAACTCTTGCTGACATCCTGGGAGCAGGGTGCATGTTTTAATGCCTTAAATGAAGGGGACATTTTATACTCATCCCTGCCTCGCTCTGCTGTACTGGTTGATGGCTGGTCTGCTCTTAAGCTCAGTAGGACAGAAATAACCTTTGCTTATTTCAAATCATGAACACATAATAATGGAAGCTCTCGGAAGGATGAATATGAAGATGAGAAAGGGACACAGTGTTTCCCGTCATTCCTGGTTCAACTGCCACATGATGTCAGGTCTGATTTGAATCTCTGCCTCTTTTCTCCACAGGAAAAACTGACCTTTGTTGTTGCCTCTGAAGCCTTTGTTTGATCTATTCACTGAACCTCTACTGTACAGTTGGGTCACTCCAAAGGCTACATGGACAATCATTTTTGCACTGTGCTTGTTATCTGTTGGTAAAATTACCACTTGATATTTTTATTTTGGTCACATTTAAGTAGATAATCTGGGTGATCTGATAAAAATCATGAAGTGTAAATTAGTAAATGGATAATTGACTTACTATTAATGGTATTAATAGTAATCAATCAGTCAAATACAAGCTCAAGAATGGACTTATATCTCCAAACAAACGGCCGTGTAGCTTTGTTAAAATCAGGCATGCCTGCAGAACTGTTAAATGACTAAAACAAAATGAAAACAAAATTGCTTATTCTCAATTTAAATGATTCTTGTATTAAATGATAAAAATCAGAAGGCCTTTAAAGTTGTGAGAAATGTTCTAATGGATCTCCAGTTAAAATGGTAAGCAACGACTCATTCAAACTTTGTTTCTGATATATTTTCTAGCCAGTCATCCTGATGACATCCAGTCTCTCAATCTGTACATAAATGAGCCAAGCAGAGAAGTTGCTTATATCAAGAGTTCCTTGATGTCAGTACCCTAATACACAGGTTTATAACATTAGTGTGATGAAACTATCAAACTTTCACTCCCAACCTGCCATTTGGCAAAAAGCAGTGTTACTGAAGGTTACTAAATGCTCTGTTTAAATGCAATCTATATGTTAACCCATCTGTCAATGCACAGATGTCACTGGATGTAACAGGGACTGATCATCACATACAGCAAGTACTTTAACATCCAATACAACGCCAGCCTTTCCCGTTCTAAAAGTTAGATACACGGTGTTATCTGATGTGCATTCCCATTTGAAGCACTTTTGTTCAACGCCAAGCCCTCAAGCAAACTGACAGTCCTCACAGAAGAACTGCTGTCTTGCTAACTATTAGAGGTTGACCAATTAAGCTCTGGGCTCTTTCCATCTTGAAGTTACAGCTATCAATCAACCTTTAAAAATGCGCTGAACTGTTTATTTTGAAATTTAGCAACGACATTTCTCTTAAAAGAGCTGTCTCACAAAGCAGGAAAAGTGCTTTAATGTGATCCACTTTTAACCAAGGCAGACGACTATGGTAACCACAAATAAGGCAGCAGCACCAGGTCTAAGTTCATACTGTTTAACATGGTCACCTCCTCACCAATCCTCGCATGAACCAAATAACTTGAAGAAAACAGTACAATCAAAGCACATAACCTAATATTGCCAGTAGCTGATAACATGTGTGCAGGATTAAAACACTACATAACAATAATTTTTCTTTCAGTGACTAATATATTTCATCAGACATAATAAATGTTTGAGGGAAGTTAACGTGCCTTGTCCCCAATCTGGCAATAAAATTAGCTTCAATAATAAATGAAGTATAGTGAAGTTTGTTGAAAGTCTTTAGAGGAATTCTCAAAAGTGACTGGTGTAACACGTTAAGGATCCATATATTAGCAAAGTGAAAAGCTGACTGGATAACATTAAAATATTCAGAGGGGGAAAACTTATAAATATATAGAATGAATGAAAAGTTAATTCACTGTGAATTCATTACTAAGCAGGAGCGAGACTGCAAGCACAATTTCCATTTCAGTGGATTTACAGTTAGTCTTGACATAATGTTTTGAAATATGTCAAGATGAAAGTTTGTGGAATTTAATAGACAGTTTATTTCCATGTGTGAGTAACACAGCTGCATTATTTGACTTATGTTGTCACTTAAAAGCAATGCAGCAAGCTGTAAACCCATTATCTGATAATTTACCTACGGTAATTTTATCCTTATTATTAATGTTATTTGGTCTGATATTTCAGCTAGTATTCGCACTATTTTCAACAGCTAGTTGCTTATTTTGACTGCTGGTTGGTGTTTGTGTTACCCAAACATTTTTGGTGAATACACATTCCTTGTGCACTGTGAAACATAGGTGTTAAGAGATAAAACAGCAATCAGCTGGAAAGGACTGCACACTGTGCATTTAATCATTAGCTCTTATTAAACTCTGGCTCTCTTCTACAGTATGTCTTTCGTCCTGTTTTCCTCCCCTCACCCCCATCATGTTGTGGCAGACACGTGCTCCTCCCTGAGCCTGGTTCTGCCGAAGGTTTCTTCCTGTTGAAAGGGGGTTTTACCTTCTTGCTGTTGGCAAGTGCTTGCTCACAGTCTGATCACTGGGATTTTTCTTTATATATTGTAGGGTCCTTACCTTACAATATAAACTTGATATGACTGTTGTTGTGATTTGGTACTACATAAATTAAACTTAATTGAATTGAACTGAAAAGCAAAACAAATTGCGATAATAGAGTAAAATTCTCCATAGAGGTGTATGGAAGCCCAGAGTTAAGGGAAAACTCCTTATGGGTGCATCTCTTCCAGAAGCTCCTTACCTAGGGCTCCTCCTGACCATAGGACTTTCATAATTAGCAGTATCATTCACAAATGTTACTACTTTTTTTGTAGACCACTAACTGTTGGTTATTTATCATCTTTTCCACTGTTCCATTGCTCTTTACTTAACAGAAAAAAATAGGAAACGTCATACTTTTGGATAACAAATGAAGTTCATCTTGTAGTCCATAGATTTTCTTTACAGTTCCAGAAAAACCTAATGGCTACAGAATGCTATCATTCTTCATATTGCCTGGGTTCATACTGGGAACAAACATTATGAGATAACTCCATGTTTTGTTACATAATCTTACATTTTACAAACCAGGGCTATGATATCGCCTGGAGAAACTACAACATGATTAGATCGTATCTCTACAGTACTAGCTCTGCCTGGCTGACTTGTTGACTTACTGAATGACAACAGAGCTTACACATTTCCTGCTAACAACTGATTATTACTGTCAATGCTACACTGTAAAATGACTTATATATGTAGTCAAGGTTTAACCAGCCCTATAATGATATTGTTTGCTTGGTTTAGTGGATACATAACTGCCTCAGAAAAGCCTAATGCCTTACAAATGATGTGAAAATGTTAACTATACCTAGCTGGGTGCTTGCTGACTTCCGGGCTACTTGGTTGATCCCTTTGAGAGGGATTGGATGTAATCCCACCAATCCCTGAGGCAGAAATTATCGCATCATCATCATTACACTGCTCATGCATTAAAACATCTCTGATAATCCATCTAGCTTCTGTGCCAGTAGTCTCAGGCAAAAAATGGCCTGACTTTTTGTACATTTAGTATCTCTGTGATTCAAACATTCAAGGAGTCAAAGGAGTTGAACTGACACGCCTTTTTCATTTATATATTCATGATGTGGGATTTCATGCACCTGGTCTGGAATCTGGATGTTCTCCTGATTTGCTACTCTGCGGTTACTTGGACTGTGTAGTTCTCTGCACTCTCAACTACAGAAATTACTTCCTGTTTGCAAAGATTTAGGATATCTGAGCTCAGTTTTAATCGGAACTCATCACATATACACTCTTCAGGTGCCTTGGTGTCAAATTTGAGGTGACTGGCTATCCTTTTAGCATCATTTACTTTTTAGCATGCAGAGTTAACACTTTGAACGGGTTTGTTTTAGCCCAAATGGCATTCTTTTTCTAAACCTAAGTAAGCAGTGTTGGTGCCTAAAGCTAAGAAGTGAGAAGAGATAAGAACTGCAGTCTCCTGGTCCTTCTGTTTTTAGCATTTGCCCTTGGCATCCAATAATACCATCATCAAAGGGTATCTTACGCCTATGTGTGAGACACCAGGGGCTTTGACACAACATCCAAACATGACACCAATGGAATGAGAACAGTTTAGCTAATAAGCCACTGGAAGTTTTGGTCGTTTTGGATACAAACACTCCACTCGGCCTGTTCTCACAATTCAGTCAAGTAGAGTAGAAAAGCACTCTCTAAGAACCAGTCCATTTACTATATGTTAATACTTGCAAATGTGACTTTGCTTAATTACCTCTTTAACTCAGGACATAGAAAAAAGAAAGATCCATCACCCTCTTTTAACTCCAACACAATATCACAATATTAAAACACTTGAACGATATTATATACAATATATTTTAAGATGATAATGCAGAACAATGCCAGTTGTTATAATCAGCAACAAAATGATAATAAAGTGATATGAGAAACCTCTGGAAATGAGTTGGTGACCGTGCTGACCATCAATCATATGGCAAAGTCTTTTCCCCTTTTTAAACATTACGATTTTCTGCATCTTCACAATCTATAGAGCAAATAATTAAGATGTCTGGCTCCCCAAACACACTGAGCATGTCAGAGTGACATACGCTCTATACCGTGTACCAGGCTACAGATGATGCCCACTTTATGTAACGGGGCAGCCACGTTCTTCGGCTTTAGAGATTTTACTCAGCATTGCATCATGTAGCTTCTTTGGCTCCAGCTATAACACACAGAGCAGATATGCACCGTTTACTCGAACCTTAAATCCATTTCTACTTTGAGTGCAGAATAGAGACAACCATTTTCCCATAGTATTCCCACAGACAGTCTACAGTCCTGAGGAGCCTAGCCTAGAGCCCTAGAGGAGAAAAATGAGCATAGATGAAACAATGCGCTCTAATCCACACACACACACAGCATGCGGTGTGTGTCTGTGCGTGTAAGTGTGTATGTGTCTCGACTGGGGGGGTACTATTGTATAAATATCAGATACTCTTCTATCCTTTACATAACAAGGCCTTCGCTGTACTGGAGATGCATCTGTTTCACCATAGAGACAAACATCATGTAAAACCTACTACGGTCCCATGTAGGAATATTATAATGACAGAGGTGCTGGCTACATGCACTGAGACCACTACAATTAATTACTGGCTTACTAATGAGGAGCCAAAGCAGGACTATCAGAGGAATCTGTTTTGGAGTGATTTTTCAGCAGGAGGGGTGTATCATCCCGACTCTGCGGCACCACCATAACAAAGAGACACGAATCCACGGACCTCTGCATGAGACACTGAACCTCTCTCACCCCCCGCCACCCCGACTCTTTCTCCTCCTCACACGCCCACCATCCTCTCCCCATTGGGATGGGAAACACCGCGCACAGCGATGTCTCCAACTATCATTCTGCCATATCATAAGCTAAATATAGGCCCGCATCCGTGCCACTGCAGCCTGCAGACCTGAATATAAATATGGCAGCAATTATATTTCATTTATAAAGGCCCACGCGAGGCTGGCGCATCGCCAGGATGCAGAGAAAACAAGTGCGCGATGATACGTCCCGAATCACGTTAAAACAGTGAAACTCACCGTGTGGATGCGTCCCGAGTCTCTCGCTGAACGTGTGTTTGACAGTAAGAGTGTGTGATGGGGAAAATCTCTCCACCTTTCGGTGCTTGCAGAGCAAACTGGTGCCAGGACTGAGACGCAAGCCACGCCCCTTTCCCCAAACAGCTCGACCAATCAGGAGCCTGGAGCGTCAAACGAGGAGTCTTCAGAGTCTGCATGCGGGAGGGGAAGCTGCCGCCTTTACGGACCGCCGGTGACAGCAGTATTTGTTTTGGCTTTATTATTTAGAGATTTAATCGTACATCTCAGGAGGAGCGTGTTAATATGAAAACACGTACAGTGGGTGACAAATTAGAAAAAAATATGCAACCGTTGGTCTCCACATTGAGGGGATCTGGTTGCTGTTTTATGTATGAGTGCATTTTGCTTGTCTCCTTCTGGGAAAGGGACGATAAAAAGTTGTTCTGGTAGAATATTTTTGTCCTGTAATTTCTAACGTGATGGAAGAAGTCTCTTAAGTAAGCTACTTGCTCAATATGCATTTTTTTTTCAACAAAATGTATTTTTCAATCCCCAAATATGAAAAATGAATTATAATTTCATACCACTAAATCTTGTGTTATAAATGTAATTATCCTTGACATTAAGAGACATACACAGCAACCAGAGACTGTATATAAAAAAAAGGACATTTGGTTTCTGAAGTTCTCAATTTAAAGCCGAATATTAGTGCTAGAAGTGACCATAATGAAGAATAAAAACATTCAATTTTCACTCATTAAAACTGAATCACAAACCTTCTGCATGGGCTGAACCATGCAGTAAGTTATATTATGTCTCAGACAACCCCATTAAAAATGCTCCAGAAACACTATAACAGAGAGGGCTAGTTAAGTTTGTAGCTAGTGCTGTTGGTTGCTAGTGGACATTCTAGTCTCAGGTTACCCAGGTATATGGGATATTCTATGATAAAATGTTTGAAATTGCCTTTTTGATCTGCAGTTTCCATCAGCTTTGCCTGCCTTGTCTCCTTTAACTTTTAATATTTTCACATTTGTTAAGATGATTGTATGAGCTGTTAGCAAACCAGAGGACTGAGTGGCTGCTGGGGGACACAGAGGTTTCTATAGGATTATCTAGGATTACGCCTTCCATTTGATTCAGTGCAGTTTGTTTGTAATCTCCAAATAACACATATTGTTTACAATACACAAACACAAAAATGGTCAACAAGCAAAATATCAAAGTAACAAAGTTAATATAGAACTCTCCTTGCAGAAAGTAATTGTGTATTTCCACCAGTCTAACTCAATTCAGACACTAATAATCATGTCCCATCTTTGTATATGATTGATAACAACATGTACCTAACTGATCCCCCAAGCCAGGATTTGTTAGCGCCTATTGTTGCCTGTTCTTATGAATATATTCATCACAGTTGGGGGCACCATTCATCTGACACCAATCACTATCTATTACTAATTACTCCATAATCTCATCGATGGTTATGAAATGACAAAATAAAAGAAATGAAATGAAGAACTTGATATGTTCATTAAGAAAAGTAGCTGCTGTAATTGAACATCGGCATATTCTTACTTTAGTCAGATCCAGAATTGCCAGTAATTTTTGTTTGGTGGCATAGCTCCACATTCATATGTTGAAAGCCGGAGAGCTACAGCAAGACCCAGCACAAAACAGAGCAGGTATCAGTGACAACAGATATGTTACACTGATTGAGTCAGAAACAGTATGACAAGTGATGTTGGGGGTAGAGGTGGGTTGCAAAGTGGCATGCATATGTGCATCTACTACAGAGCAGCTATGGGTGGGATAATATCATATCTTGTATGAGATTTGAACATTAGAGTTGTTAGAAGGATATCAGCTGAACCATAACCTGATGTGGCTGCCAATGAGATCAATAGATTTGCAGAAATAGTGGCACAATGAGTTTTCAGCCTGTCTGAACTAACATTATGCTCAATTTTGTTTGCTCGTTGCAAGCATTTGGGAGCAGTGTACCAATGGGGCCTATAAATAGTCCATAATACTATTGACCAAGCTCCTGTGTAAAATACTATATATAATACTAGTATCATATCAGTAATACATGTACCAGTTTGATCTGTTCTTGTATTAATAAAACAAAAAACTAATTTTATTTGTTCAAATAAAATTTTGAGTGATTATCAGGAGGGCACCCTTGAAAAAGTCAAAAGTTCTAGCTTTAAACCTGTTCTGAACTCATCCATTTCTGATTTCTTTCTCGACTGTAGTTACTCCTGATGGGTCAAACCAGGGGGCATGGCCTCAAGGTTCTTGCAGAGTAGAGGAGTGGTTTCTTCTTATTCACAGTCTGCGTAACAGCCTCTCCTTCTATTACCCTCCCTTCTTCTCTTCTGCTCTGATGAAGTGTTATGTAATGTCCCTGTCTGTGTGCATCATCCCCCCCTCCTCTCTTTCTATCATCAGCATCTCTGGTCCTGCCTTACTGAAACTCAATCTGTCACACCATCTATCCTCTCTAGTCTCCCTCTTTCCTTTCTGCTGCATCATTCCTCCATCTCACTTTTTTTTGCACAGTTTTAATCATTTTGTCCCATTCCTAAAATCCTCTCATTAAAAAGTAAAAAATGACATGACTAGACACTTAAAGTTGCTCCTCCTGCCACTGTGCAACGAGCCCTTCTCTTACGCATCATCAGAATTCAAATATCATAAAAGCTTTTATTTCATGAATTTGTGAAGTAACTATTCAGTTGGAGTTCCTGCAGTTAAATGACATGTACTGTTACTCTAGTTACTCTAAATTGAAGGTAACCCTTTGAGGTCTAAGTCGTCATCAATGAAGACCAATCTTTGCAGCTGAAATATGAAGCCAGTGCCAATGTGGCAAAAACTTCAGTTTCTCCAGGTGCCACTTGAGTCTGGCTCCAAGGGTTGGTCTGCAATCATAGGCTGCCATTATAAAATACTCTTTGGAAAGCACATTTGTAGCCCGGTACACCCTAAAAGTTTCATCTTTCATATTAACTCAGTTTAAGGTGAATTTTTTTATATCTTCTCCACTTCGATAATCAAGCTGTACCTCTTGAGCCACAGTTGCTCACAGTCACTTGAAGTAAAAGGCACTTTGAGTGCTCAGTTGTAGTAGAAAAGTGCTATATAAATACCAGTCCATGAACCATGCATCATCTAGGGGTGTGAGCACAGTGACCAACAGATGTCCTGACACAGGTAGCTGGAACCAACTGGTGTCTGCAAGGTCTTCATTTTTTAGTTTCTTTCTTTCTTTTCTTTTTCTTTTTTAGCTTTTAGAGCATTTTATAGTAGATTACCTGAGTAATATTATGGCTTTCAACCACAGGTAATCTCAGGAGTTTATGCTTCAGTTTCAGTGCTCCAACAACATAAGTCTGTGTGTCTCTGCCTCGTGTCCACACAGTTTATGGTATACAGCTCGCTAACCAGTGGGTGATGTCACGGTGGTAATATCCATGTCTTTTTACTATGTTTCTTGATGACTCAAACCCTAAGACTGAGACAAACAAAAAGTAGGCTACTCTTTCGAAAAAATGTAAACAGATGGTGATGCGTGTCACACCATGTTAGAGTGATTACTTTCTTCATCCTCTGATTATCAAGATAATTTTTACAAAGATCTAAAATGACATAGCTGACATAGCTTGATAGCATGTTTTTAATTTTTTTACTATTATTATTTTTTTTTTTTATCATCATTATTATTATTATTGGCTGAGCCTGGTTCTGTTGAAGATTTCTTCCTGTTAAAAGATATTTCCTTCCCACTGTCGCCAGGTGCTTGCTCATAGGGTGTCATCTGATTGTTCGAGTCTTCTTTGTATTATTGTAGAGTCTTTACTTTAGCTAAGCTCACTTTGAGGAGCCTGTTGTTGTGATTTGGTGCTATACAAATAAACTGAATAAATGATAAGAAATAATCAACCATAGGACTAAAATTTAAAAACCCAAGCAGGGACTTTTTCTGGTACGCATTCTCTAAACAAAATCTAAACCCTGTCTCTTTGATGGAAACACATGCAGTTTCTTGAAAAGCCCTAAATCACTGAGGAAAATAATTTCGATCACAAGGTATGGAACTATGCTGTACGGATTGCTGTGGGGTGACTGTAGCTTAGGTCCTAAGCTACCTTCTAAGCCTTAGAAGGTAGAGCAGGTCGTCTACTGATTGGAAGGTCTGTGGTTCGATCCCTGGCTCCTCCAGTCTGCATGTCACATATCCTTGGGCAAGATACTAACTCAAGTTGCTCTCCGATGCATCCATCGGAGTATGAATGTGTATGAATGTTAGCTAGGAAACACTAAAAGACTGGGTGAATGTGGCATGTTGTATAGAGTGCTTTGAGTACTCTGGGAGAGTAGAAAAGTGCTATGTAAGAATCAGTCCATTTAACTATGCCACATTTTATCAAATGGCTTAAAGACAAAATTTAAATACATGCAATGCTTTTAAAAACCACCACACTTCACTCACCTACAATGCTCCTTATACATGGAACAATTCAATAATAGATTCTATTCAGAAACAGAATCTGTAAAAACAAAATATCTCTATGTTAGCCTTGTGATAAACTGATACCTTGTGCAGGATATACCCCAAAAGGAGTTCAGCATAAAATCTGCTATCAAATCCTACAAAACAAACAAACAAAAAGTCGGTGGCCACCTCTGAATATGAGGGCCCATGCAGGATTTAGGCAACACAGACCAGTTGTTGGAGCTGAAATCACTCTTTTTTTTCAGTCTGCACCAATCCAGAGGGGTTTGACTTTTTAACCATCTGATGACCTAAATAAAGAGTGAACCCCTGCAGTGCTGAGGCTTAACTTAGGGATTGACACACTAATTCTCTGGATATACCATGTTAACTCTGGCTCACGCATAAAATCACTTTTTTATGAAGGCTTAAAGACAACACAGTGGATACATGGAAGGATTCTCTATATCTATGGATAATGATAAGTAATATGTCGTGAAAATGGTACATTTGCTGTTTTTGGAGCATTATATGAAAATATTTGAAGGTTATTATAGGAGAGCTGGATTGATTATTGGCAGCATTGAAGGGGTCTGGGTTGTGTAGGAAGGAGATTTGAAGAAGAGAAAGGATTTGGGGCGAGGCTACACAGGGGGTGTCTGGGTTAAATGGGGTGAGGGAAGTGAAGACTGTAAAGCATGGGTGAGGAACAGGGAGGCAAATAGGCAAAAGAAGATGTGGTTGGTTCTGGCTCACTGTAGGTTTTTATTTGTACTGCAGCTGATCCTTGACATTAGTCTTGTGCTTTCTCTGATATTTCTGTCCGTTCTGTAAAAATTTTATGGTCCAAAGTTTAGATATACATAGTGATTGCTGTGAAATCGCAAGCTTTTTTAAGTATATGTCCCAAATTACAGATACTGATTTGATTCTACTCTATGGTAAGAATGACCAGTCAAAATTTTAGGCTTTTATCTTTAGTTTCTGAGATATTCATGCTCAGTCATTGTTTTTTGTTTTTCAATGTTCAACAAAACAAAAAAGAAAGAAAGAAAGAAAAGGGATCTTAAAGTGACTGGATGGGCCTTTTTTAAAACACGAGAAAAGCATATGTTTAAACCACTTGAAAAATGGCAAAAAATCATATTTTGGAAGGTTGGATCTTAACAAGTTTCCAAGTAGAGCTTCAACATGCAACAAGAAGAAATGTGAGTGAGACAAAATATTTTTTGAGCATGCAATTTATTGAAAACAACGCTTAAACCGAAGCTAATCAAAAGTTTAAGACCACATGCCTTTAAAAGGCCAAATCTGCGCAGATATGTGAAATCATTGTTATTTTCTGTTAGGTAGTCACACTGTCATGACGTTCTGATGGCAAAAGCAAAAAAATGTTCCCTTTTTGAACATGGTCGGGTTGTTGAACTGCATAAGCAGGGTTTCTCTCAGCGCGCCATCGCTGCTGCAGTGGGACGCAGTAAGACAGTCATTTGGAATTTCTTAAATGATCCTGAGGGTTATGGAACAAAAAAGTCAAGTGGAAGACCCAAAATAATTTCACCAGCACTGAGCCGGAGGATCCAATTGGCTGTCCGTCAAGACACTGGACAATAGACCCTGTGCACGAGAAAATGCTAACTTCCTGTTTTAAGACCAGTAGCTTTATTTTGCTGTCAATCGCTGGACTCCAAAATCATGTCCAAAACACGAAAACGGAAAAATTATGTTAAGTTACAAAGAGCAGAGGTGGGAACACTCACCACTGCTGTCAATTTTGACGTTTGAAGCGTGTAGATCGATTGGTTGTTTACATCACTCAACACAAGCAGAAATGCATTACAAAATGAGAAGACACATCGGCAAATGTTCAGCATTCAAACTACAGGTGAACAATAGTCAAATGTTTCCCCAGTTATGTCGATATCAGCTAGCCAAGAACACACCTACACGGCATGTCAAAAAAACGTGAAAAAAAGCCACAAAAAATAAATGAATCATTGCTGGTAAGGATTTAGTATTTACGAAGGGTATGTTGTGACTTACCTTCAAAATTACAGTGGTCCCTCACTATAATGCGGTTCACGTGGAGAAAGGTGTGAAAATGTTCATGCCTGTATGAGAAAAGTGTATTAAGTGTTTAGTGAGGGGCGTTACAGTCTTGAAACATCTATAATAATTGTAAAAAATAAAGTTAGCTACTTCGCGGATTTCACTTATCGCTGGTTATTTTTAGAACATAACATCCGCGATAAACGAGGGACCGCTGTATACAAATACTGAGAAATATAAAATTTGAATCCTTTCTCTTTCTTCTCTCTCTCTCTTTTGCTCTGAGGCGCGGGGGGGGGGGGAATATTGACACGTCGACAAACATCATCTACAGATATATTCGGTAAATGCCCAAGACATCTTGAGAAACGTAAATTGCCGCTTCATTCATCCATTTGGTTGACTTGTTTTGGAAAACCCGATTGTAAACAAGGAGCGAATATCACACTGGAAACGAAGCGCTCTACAGGAGTTTCCCCACCAGAAGTAGCATATGCTAAGGTGCACGTAGTCTATCCTTGACCCAAATTAAGGCTGTTACTGGTGCCGACTGCAGCCCCATAACCATCAGATGGCATCTGAGACTGAAGGGCTTCAAAAATGAAAAACGTCTTCAAAGGCCTCGTTTCCTTGAACGCCACAGAACTGACTGTTCTGTTCATCCTGCATGTTTTCCTGGGGATGGATGGGAAGGGATGTTTACAGAAACGGACAACAGTTCCAGACTTTAGATACCCTTCACACAGCCGTCTTCACCACTTGGAGAAATGTTCCCATTCACCTCATGGAATCTCTTGCATCAAGCATGCCGCAACAAATTTTTAAAGCGATCAATAGAAATGGTGGAGCTACTCATTACTGAGTTCATGTTTGGAACTTTGATTTCTGTTTTGGGGGGGTTTACAGGTTTTTTTGGAGATGTGATCCTAAACTTTTGATCAGCTGTAAAACTGCTGATCAAAAGTGTTGTTTTCAATAAATTCCATGCTCAAAAAAAATGTTATGTCTCACTCCCATTTCTTCTTGTTGCATCTTGAAGCTCTACCTTGTGAAGATCCAACCATGCCATTTTTCAAGTGGTCTTAAACTTTTGATCGGGACTGTTAGAACTAAAAATTTCACAGCAAACATTATATACATGCAAACTTTGGATCACACATTTTTAGCCAAACTCGAGATACCGGACCAGACAATTGAAAATTTAAAAACTTTGGTGATTTGAGATGGGACGACATAAAACACCTACAAATGGTAAATGGACTGATTCTTATATAGCGCTTTTCTACTCTCCCGGAGTACTCAAAGCACTCTATACAACATGCACCCACTTCTAAACTCAAGTGCAAACTAAACTACATTCATACTCCGATGAATGCAACGGAGGGCAACTTGGGGTTAGTATCTTGCCCAAGGATATTTGGCATGCAGACTGGGGAAGTCAAGGATCGAACCACCAACCTTCCGATCAGTAGCTGATCTGCTCTACCACCTGAGCCACAACCACTCCAACACCCCAACACTACAACAACTCATAATATCATAAATAATCTCATTTGGAATTTTTTTTCCAAAACTCAGCGGGCTACTGAGAGTACAGAGATCAAAAACTATATACGAAATATTTGTGATTCACTAAGTTTCATTTTTCTGATTGAAATACAACTTCCATCCATCTTCTTTTGCTCATCCTATTCAGGCTTGAGATGGGGGTCTGGAGCTTGTGCCAGCCCTCATGGGGTACACTCTAGAGAGCAACAGGCCTAACAAAATGAGAATCTCCAGTTCACCCAGTGGTTCCCAAACTTTTTTTGCTGGGCCAACTTTTTTTACAATTAAAAATTAGCAGAACAGCAGTGGGACAAAGTATCTTCTTGGTAAATCCCGCACTTGATGGCGACTTGTACTATTGTCTTGAAGTTGGCTTCTAGGGTTTTCTTCCATCTCCCCATCGAATTCCTAATGAAAGCTGTTAGGCTCCTGTTGATCTTGTATGGTTCTAACTGTTCCAGGATCCATGTGTAGGGCATTGTGTCACAGGCTTTCTTGTAATCAATCCAGGTGGTGCACAGGATAGTCATTTTGGTCTTACAGTCTTGAGTGACTGCTCTACTTATCAGAAGGGTAGTGTAGTTAGCTTCTTTAGTCAGTAGGTGTGAACTGTGTCAGGACCTGGTGCTGTCCAACTCTTAAATCTTGAGAACCTCATACGGACCTTGTTAATCTGGGTGACGTCTGGATCGGTATAACTTTAGACTTGAGTAATTACTTGAGTAAGGTGAGGGAGGATAATGGAGACTCTCATGTCTACAGTTCTGAGTGTATTCAACTCTAGGCTTTTCTGACTGCACCACAGGGCCAGCTGCGGAACCTCACATATGTATGCAGACTAATCATTGTCTGTAACTGTCAGTCATCTGCAAAATTTACGATTTTGACAGATGGGTCTTTTGAGGTGTAGATCAGCTCTGAACCCCTTCTTGCTTACAAGAGTGATGAACAGCTTGACAAATGAGGTCAGATAGGTGTTTCTGTGGACTATGATGTCTGTAGGCAACACTGTGATTAATTATGAGAGTAGGGAGCAGGTGGAAAAGAAACTGGTGAGGCAGAGGAGTGCTCTGGAGAGAAGAGGAATGGTCAGTAGAATGAAGGCAGAATACATGTGTGTGAATGAGAGGGAGAGAGGTGGAAAAGTGCAAGTAGAGATAGTGAAAGTAGATGAGTTTAAATACTTGACCGTAAACAGGGAGCTAAAATTAATAAAAAAAATGGATGGATATAAATAAATTATCATTAAATATAAATAAAACTAAAGCAATGTTTTTTGGTAATTTAAAATATAATATAGAATTACCAATCATTATAGAAGGTGTACCAATTGATAATGTGAGTGAAAACAAATTTTTGGGAGTCGTAATTGATAACAAAATTTCATGGAAACCCCACGTCAGACACATAAAAACCAAAATTTCCAGAAGCCTCGCAGTTTTGAACAAAGTGAAACCATACCTTGATAAAGATGCACTTCGTACTCTGTACTGTACCCTGGTCCTTCCATATTTTACATATTGTGTGGAAGTGTGGGGAAACACATATAAAAATACAACCAATCCATTAGTCACAGTACAGAAACGAGCACTGCGTATTATTCACAAGGCTGGTTATCTAGATCATACTCACAAACTCTTTCTTCAGGCAAAGTTACTTAAATTCCAGGATCTGGTTAATTACAATACATCCATAATCTTATACAAAGCCTTTAATAAACTTCTACCCGCAAATTTACAAACTATATTTGAAATTCGAGAAAGGGCTTATAATGTGAGAGGCTTCGGAGAATTTAAATTACCCAGAACTCGAACAACCCGTAAAGGTTTTTGTGTGTCTGTATGTGGTGTGAAAATCTGGAACAGTCTGAGTTTACAACTGAAACAATGCAAAATATTCATAAATTTAAATTCCTCTGCAAACAGTTGGTCTGGTCACAGTATACTCAATGATGGTTTTGGTGTGCTCTGTAATGTCTGTTCTCTTACCATTGCTGGTATGGATTCCAAAAAAAAAAAAAAAAAAAGTGTATGTATGTACATATATGTACATGTGTGTGTAGATGTGTGTTTGTTACTATGTAATTATTATTGCCTGTTACCTGTGGTAACGCAATTTATAATTAATATATTTTGTATTCAGTTTGCGAGCTGCCGTTGAGATGCCCGGGGCTGTTGATGTGTTGTTTGGTTTGCAATGATGGGCGTAGCTGTGGGAAGCTATTGTTTTTTTTGTTGATGAGTGAGTATAGGGGTGGGATTTAATAAGTTTTCTTCGTCCCACTCCTTTTCAGGTAAATTTTGTTTTTTGTTTTTGTGCACTTTATGTTTAATATATGTATTTTGTTGTGCCTGAAATGAACAAAAAAAAAAAAATCATCTTAAGCACCGGACAGTGGACAAGACAGAAGAAGAAGAGAATGCAAACAGGGTGGAGTAGGTAGAGACAAGTGTCAGGGCAATTTGTGACAGAAAGATAGCCACAGGAGTTTACAAGATGGTAGTGAGACCTGCTATGATGTATGGTTTGGACACAGTGGCACTAACAAAAGGAGACTGAGGTGAAGGTGACAAAGCTGAAGATGTTAGGATTTTCATTCTGGAAGTCACCAGGATGGAAAATTGAAATGGGAGTGGTTTGGAAATAGAGGTAGAGAGACAAGAGATGGTTTGGACCTTTGCAGAGGAGGGATAGTGGATAACAGTGGTCCCTTGCTGTAACGAGGTTCACCTTTCACAGCCTTGCTGTTTTGTGGATTTTTGTGTACAATTTTGCTTCTTCTTTTCTTTTTTCTTTTTTTTTTTTTTTTTTTACAGCGCATTGTGTCCTGTGTCCTAATTGGCTGTAGATCAATCAATCTCCTCCGTGGCATGTTTCCTGTACAGTACAGAATGCGTTCAGCTTGTCAAACTTACATAAATCTTCGATCACTATGTTACGGCCCTGGCCGACTGGATATTTGTTCTGTGCTATGTCTTTAGAGAGCTTGCGGCAGCTGATTGGTCCCCTGTTCATGTGGCTGTTTTAAAAGATCCATCACCAGCAGCTGTTGGTGGCAGCAACTGACAGCAGCAGCAGACCTGACCCTGGCTTCCAAACCCTGTGTTATTCGTGTGTGTGGTTCCTGAGATTTATGGAGTTTTGTATACAGTGTGTAAATTAGTTCACTTGTAAATAGACACTGAAACAGAAGCGTGTGAGTGAGCTGCCTTATTATTTCTTGTATTGTTTTCTCCTGTTTATTTCAGTTATGGAGTTAGGTGTAGTGTGGCACCCTGGGTATTTTGAGCTTTAAGAACAAGTCTCAGATGTGTTCCTTATGTGTTCATGCCCCCCCGCATTAATCTCTGTAACCGTGTTGTTCTATCAATAATGTGAAAGAAAACTGTTAGCTGGTTTCAGTTAAAGTTATAGGAAATAGACCAGCCAGTACATGTTATGTTGTCTATTGTTTACTGGTCATTTTCTCTGTGTGCTAAGGGCTGATTAATACAGGGCCATTATACGTAATGCTACAAAAGTAACGCAGGCCAGTTATTGCAATGGAAGCCGTCAGTAACACTACACTGTTTTGCTGTGTTTCAGCGCAATAAACCTTCATGTGCACCTGGATGAACCTTGTCTTCCTTCAGTGTGTAACATAATTTGGCGAGCCAGCAGCCAGGAGCATATTTCCTGCTCCAGACAAGAACGTAGAACACGTTAAATCAAAATCTGATAAAGATGGAACAACTACAGGATGAGATCAGCACAGCATTGTGGACACTTGGGAAACCCGAACTCACCAAGGTGTGCCAGCATCTTAAGTGCAGCGAACCAGCAGAGAAAAAGCAGAGGAATCTGAAGTGTTTCAGCAGTTCATCTGTGATCTCCAGTCATTCATACAGTCATTACAAGAACATCCTGTGACTGAAGTGGAGATACAACGAGCAGAGCTCAGTGAGATAGAAAGACTGAAACAAGAGTACAGTTAGCTCCAACAAGCTCAAGCAGAAGCATGACGTGTTCTGGAAGAAAAAATTGAAGCGTTGGGGACCGAGTTTAGAGGTGCAGCTGGGATAAGTGAAAAGCAAGTAAGTCAGCCTGCACCCTTCACTACACCAGAAGTGACTCTGAGAAAAGACTTTCAGATCTGGGGTCAGGTTGGGGAAGCAGGACAAAAAGACAAGTTATCTTTCACTAGTTTGACCAACCAAATTGATTCCGGGCTTAAGAAAGGCTACTCAGAGACTGAAATTATTGAAGCTGTGATTAAGGCAGTACGCCCTGGCCTTCACCTTCGAGATTTGCTGGAAGTGAAGTGTGACCTCACACTTCCCACACTAAGAACTATATTAAGGGGACATTACAAAGTAGACTCGTCAGCTGACCTGCTTCATCAACTCATGAGCATATCCCAAGACCCCAAAGAATCTGCTCAGTTCTTTCTGTTCAGGGCAATAGAACTCAGAGAGAAATTGCTCTGGAAGTCTGGTGATGGCAATGAAGGGGAGCAGTTCAGCCCAGACTTAATTCAGCGCAAGTTCCTGCGCTCATTAGAGACTCGCCTCCTCAGTGAAGCCGTGAAGTTTCAGTTAAAGCCTTATCTTAGCAACTACCAAGTAACAGATGAGGTTTTGATTGAGAAGATAAATGAAGCAGCCAGCCTTGAATTAGAGCGACAAAATAAACTGAGGAGAAATACTACAGTAAAAACACCAAGGATAAATGAGGTACAACAGAGTCACAACACAACCACACTCAGCCACCTTTGAACAGTGAACCAGACAGAAAGGATGAAACTCAGACAAAGGGAGTTGAAGGAGGTGCCACAAAGAAAAAGCAAGGACAGAATAAGGGCCTGGATTCAGAGACAGCTAAGTTGATTGAAGGCCTGAAAGCTGATGTGCTTGAAGTAAAGAAAATGTTTAATGAGACTTTAGAAGCAACAAAGGTAAGGTCAAGTATGGACAGTCGGTTCTCTCCTATGTATGTACTATGTACAACACTTTGGTCAACCTGTGTTGTTTTTAAATGTGCTTATTAATACATTGACTGATATTAGATAATTGTTTGTTAGATTTGTTTTTATTTTGCTTTTACTTTATTTGAATGATTTTATCTGCCTCATATAGTCCAGTGAAACAGTTAACTCCAGTTCCTGTTACAACTTAAAAAAACCCCGAAGAGCACAAACTGTGAGACAGCAATTCAAAAGCCACGAAACCAGAGCTAATATGAGAGGAACTGACAGCACCACCTAGCGGACAATAGGGGGATTACGGCTTTAATATAATTTGTTTTTTTAAATACTTTCATATTTTATCTTTTTTATGGGGCTGAAAGGGCATATCATGAGGTCAGTACAATAATGGATGGATTAAAATATTTTTTGCCTGCTACATGATATTTATCTTTGACACTTGCTCAATCAAAGACGGGTTGATAATTATGATGTGGTATACAGTCTGACTGTCTACAGGAGAAGTGTTAATTTCTAATATTTTAAGGCAAAGTGAAATGATCCTTTATTCCATCTCGTGTCAGTGAAAGTTGATCATCTTATTAGTGATGAAAAGTGATTTGTTCACGCAGGTCATTATGGGGGTTTGTAAACTCAGAAAACATAGGAAATTTCAAATAACCCCCCCCAAAAAACAACAACACATAAGAAACAGACAACCACATTCACATCTATGTAACCCCATAATTTCCGTAGGGATTATGAAAGTATTCTGATTCTGAGGACAATTTAGAATCACCAGTTAACCTAACCCACTAACTCTGGGTTTATTTGCTGGGGAACTTCCTGTGATGCACTGGAAGAAGAGGAGCACGCCAATCCTCTGCTTTTATTTCTTGTGTGTTTGTATGTCACTATTGCATGTCATTGACATTGACTTTTTATTTGTTGGAAAATAACTGATTATTCTGATTGTTTTTATATTATTAGTGTGAATGCTGATTAAGCTTTCACAGTATTGAGATGTTATTTTAGCCCCTTTTCTATTAGTACCTACTGGGGTCGACTTGCCGCGAATTGACACGACTCGACTCGAATCAACTAGTTTTCCATTACAACCCAGTAGTACCTTGTTTTGCATGCTTGTAGGTACCGAGTAGGTGCCAATGGAAAAGGGGCTTTTTATTCTGTACATTTTTGGGGGATTAAACCGTTCAACTTCAACTGGAGAAACATCAGACAGTGGTGGACTTTCAGAAGGAGGTTCTTCATTGGGAAGTACATTGGACATTGGTGGAGTTTCAAACGGGGGCTTGAAGATCTTGGATATGTGGTTCTCTTTGCTCCCTTTTCCAATCTAAAGTTCCCAGTAGACGTTTTGACCTTCAGTAAAATGGAGCTGTGGGCTCGTTTTGTTTGTGGTTTTTTTATATCTTACTAATTTCTGAAAAATTACTCTAAAGCTTCTCCTAATGCTTCAAAGTCTATTTGACAACCATTAACTGAAGTATAAAAGTATGTGTTCAAAGTTCCCGTCGGAGCCCACGGAGTCAGGAGTACATTAGATTTAGTCAGTGTCTGTGGCAAATAAATTCAACTTACCACCAGAACTGACAAATATATTCAAAGTTAACACACAACATATTGTGTGAAGACTGCAGTGAGACATCTGCTTTTAATAGTTTAAAAAAACTATTAAAAACTAATTTACCTCCTCATTTGATGCCTTTCTTACTCTGTAACTCATTGATACTCTCTCTCACACACACACACACACACACACACACACACACACACACACACACACACACACACACACACACACACACACACACACACACAGCAGATGTTTTGCTAATATTCTGTTTTTTTTATTTGAGATTCTTGAGTTTAGACATTTAAAATACATCATTCCACTCTTAAAGTGATTGGAAGAATAGGAGATTTTGGCTGATAGGTAAATGATTCAGTGTATTTCAGTTAAATTTAACAAGCTTCCCAAATATTTCAGCAATTACAGGATTTCAGCTAAAAATCAGCATTTCCACTGCATTTTCTTCAGGAAATGCATTCTCTAGTTATATCATGGTTTACATTTGGGATAAACCTATTTATATGGCCTTTTCCTCACTTTACTGTTTGTGTAATTACTGCTTTCTGCCTTTGTAGGGCAGCATTTTCATTTTCTGAACTCTAACCTTGGACTACATGAACATGCTTTAAAGGCTTCAGTGACTGTGAACCGAAATTGCCCTGGAAATACAGTTATTATATTGAAATAGAGTCAGGATTAGCTTCAATCTGCAAAGTTCAAAATTGTATTATTGTTAGTTCAACTTTAAACATTAAAATGCATCTACGCGATTTGGAGTTAGATAATTTCACTTCTAAATTGCTTCTCAAAGCACTCGGTATATATATTTTGAAATGAAAAAAGCAAAGGTAACCAAATACGCCTTGATGTGTCGGTTGGGCTTCTTGCAGACACACAGGACTAACATTCTTTCCCGCATGGACTCTTACTCTCTCATTCTTTCATCAATCCATTCATTCTTGTTTCCTCTCCTGCTCTGTGTTTGTATGAATAAGCCTCTGGGTGATCCATGCTTCATTGTTGAATATGTTACAGCTCTCTGCTTTTCAGCACCTTTCCACTCTTTGCATTACTTTGTGCAAGTCAGAATACAAACAGCCCCCCAAAAGGACAAACACTCCATCCCACACAACACGTCCAAGGTAGGAAGACAGACATGAGAGTGACAAATGTAAAACTTCCTCCTAGATAGGGCGAGGAAATGTGCACAAGTGTGTCTGCCATTACAACTGTACACTCACATTCACATCATGAGAGACAAAAAGAGAACATTACCGGCCTCAAAGAATCTACCAAGTTTGTGAGACACAAGCACAGGAAATATATCTCTGTGTTTTTAGTATGGGAGTGGTGATAAAGACCACATCCAACCTGTTATGCAGTGTGCTTTTCTGTAAAAGAAGGAAAAGATTTTGGTGATTAAACCACACATTAAAATGAAAGTAACTAAAGACACAATACTGTGCATACTATTTGATATTAGTCAAATTCCTGTGAGTGCCATTAAAAAAACCCCCCCCTCATCTGGACGTAGCGTTTTCAGTGGGAGAAGCGTTTCGTCACTCATCCAAGTGAATTCTTCAGACTCACCAGGTTTCCCTAACCCTATAAACAGTATATTTGCATATTGACTGAAACTAGCACCACTAGCCAACAATGGGCTGTGAGGTCAGTTTTTTAACCTAAAAAAATTGAACATAGTTCTGTAGAGTCATGCTTACCACAACAGAGAATGTTATGCGCGTATAAATGTCAGATTTAATGAAAGAAAATGTAGGTCCATTCTTATCAATGCAAGTTCTTACTGATAATGTGAGTTTTACTAAATTAACCCTGTAAGACCCAACCCATCAAAAAATAGCCAGAAAATTCTGTTATTTTGGAACTGAGATGTTTATTAACCCTTATAACAAAATCCACATTTTTTTTGCTATATCATTTTGTGTATGATATAGTTTTATTATATATTTAGTATATATTTTTTTATTGCATTTGATACACTGGGTGTTTTTGGCAAGTTTTTGTTAACAACAATGTTAATTTTAGACAAAAAAAGAGTTTTGTCCATAACATAGCAAGTATTGATCATTTTGATGAGACAGAGGTCTAAGAAACTCATGTATCAAATATAATACAAAGGGCGTTATAGGGTTAAAGAACATAAAATTGGTCTTCATGTAACAGGATATAATGCTTTAAGACCCCTCAAGGAAATTTCTTGTTTTAAACAGATTGACTCAAATGTGGGTGCAGAAGACCAGAGTTGGGTTTAAGCTACCAAAAGATATTAATTCAGGGGAGCGTGTGGTTGTGTTGACAGGCAAGCAAGAGTAGAAGGGCTGGCAGACTGTACAGGATCAGTAGATAGTGGGCACAGAAAAGGGAATCCGGAGTCCAAACAAAATAAGAGAGCACTGGCAAATACAGGCTTTGAGTGTGACGCATGAAAAATTAGCAGACTTCTCACAGTTTTAGTTAAAGTCTTACCATTAAGAGTCTTCTTGATTTCAAAAGGTCTAATATACAGGGAGAACTTTTTTGGGAATTAGTTTTAAATCTAGGGTTTTTTTTTTTTTGACTTGATAACTACTTCTTGTCCATTGTTCAGTGGTGGTTGGAAAATGTTTTATTACTGTTGGCAGTGGGGAGCAGAGCGACTCTGGTTTTCCAGAACTCTGAGCAGCAGAGGATGATGTTGTGCGGCTGAAGGTCTGCTTAAGCATACATTAAACTCTATTAGAGACACTGATTGCTGAAGACCCAACGGCCAAGTACTCATTCCTGTTCTACTTCCATGACATCTACTTGATAGCCATCATCCGTGTAGTTGACACACTGTAATGTAAATTCTTTGGCTACACTTGATGTACACCTAATGGGCTCTGAGTTTATTTGCTAACATAGATTTATCATCCTAACAGTATGATGACAAAATTTATATGACTGGGACCTGAGCTGACCTAGGGCATTGTGGATATGGAAAGTATATATGCTTTAATTTGACCAGGCTGAGTGTAGGATGCTTCTGAAAGGCAACCAAGTGAGCAACTTCAGAAGGGTGGTCAAAATGGATAAAAATAGTCATATCGGTGTCCAGGAGAGGAAGTCCACAATTGCAGTTGAAGTTAAAGTTGATGCTGATATGTGACCATATGATATGTCACTGGGAACTGTGAGAGAATGGAGAGGGTGCAGTAAGCACATGCTGGAAGTTTAGGTAGGGGTTTCTCTACCCCAGTGTTAGACGATGTTAGAGGGTCAGATGTGTTCTGACCCAAACCCTGAAACCTAGTCTGAAACAAGTCAAACAGATGTTATCTCAAAGTGAGGTTTCCTCTTTTCACAAATCTCATCACTCCCAGGTTTTAAAACTCAAATTGAGCTTGAAAGTATACACACACAAACATGCATACACACACGCACACACAGGCAGCTCTACTGAAAACGGGAACATACGTAAAGTGATCTGTGCTAGATCACATGAGCCATAGTAAGTGTGTGTAAGATCTAATTACTATAGCACAGCCACAGAAACTAATGCTATTTCCTGTCTTTTATGTCTGACTGTTTGCACATTTATTTATTACAGTGGAAATGGTTTAACAGTGAAGATTAAAGGATTTGGAGACTTTCCTGGTGACCTTTTTTCCCTCCTCAAAGTGCTTAGACACACCAACATCCTTCATGTATGAGCAGCAGATAAGCGAGTGAGTAACACAATATAATGGATTCAATGCCAATGATCAGATTTCATTTTTATGTCAGTGTTTGTGTCACTGACAACATGCTGACAACAAGCTCTGCAGGTTTATTTTGAAAGGTCAAAGTAAACGACTATGAGTCAGAAGGTTTTTTTTGTAAGAAAACTGCATTTTCTTTCACTCTTTTATATTTGTGGTTATTAACACACGCACACGCACACACACATACACACACACACCGCAGAGAGTTCTGTTAAACTAATAGAAGAATTTTAAAGGGAATTCTGTATCAAACTGGGAGCTGGTGACAAGACTTCAATGTTGGGGTAATATGTTCAGTAAATGTAGTAAATGTCAGAACTCTGGCTCTTGCATTCTGTACAAACTGAAGTCGTCCTACTGAATGCTCAACAACGAATACAGAAAATTAAAAATCAGACACATGTAATTATTGAATAAATATCAATATGTATTTAATTTGAAACTTGTTTTTCTTTTTGTGACGGTAAACTCAGTTTTCAAAAGTTTGTAAGTGCTTAGCTGGTCACTATAATGCATCTTTTACTGCAAGGATCTCAAAGTTAAAACAGGCTGAATTCAAATATGTAAGTTAGTAGCAAGATCAGACATATCTGCTCTGAGGACATCAGAGAATGCAGAGCGGGCTGAGGTCTGATTGGTATTACCTCTACAAATGTTGGTCATGTTTAATATTAAACACATAATATGCCCATTTGATTTAAATGGCCATAAACTAAAAACATTACAGTTGTTTTGTTAGAATTCCTGAGCTTTTAGTTTTTTAGTTGATTTTTACAGTGCAGTCTGAGCACCTTTAACTGTTATGTTTCCCACTCATAAAGACCTGTGCAGCACATGCAACAACTAACTCATCTCACTCACTTGGTTTGATTCAACAAATTCAACAAAGAGTTTTGACCTTTGGCGCACACACGCGCACACACACACACACACACACACACACACACACACACACACACACACACACACACACACACACACACACACACACACACACACACACACACAATCCAAGACTACACAAGTCTGTAATGATTTCATCATGTAGCAGGATATCCTACCACCCTTATATAAACACTCCAAGAAGGTGCAGAGGTCTCCTCTTACTTCCCTACCCTTCCTCACCCCTCTGTATCCCACTCTCCTCATTTACTCTCTCCACATATCCCTTACCTCCTGAACTCGGACCTTTTGGGGGAGGTGGCACCATGGCAGCAGTAGCTGTCTGGTACCTTTGCTTCTTCATTTTGGTTACACAAGGTGATGTTTTACTTTAATCCAAATGGGTTGAAGAAATTCCAACATCTCTTGACACCACTTTACGGTTTCCTTTACAGCTTCCATTGTCATGCATTAAATAGTTTTTATAAAACTTAAACCCTGTAATGTAATGTAATAAGACCTCTACATCATCAGTGTGTTTTTTTTTCCTGAACAACCAGAATAAATTGCATGATACATTTTCAAGCAATAAATTACACAAAATTGATAGAAATTAAAAGTCACATGTACAAATTAAGATTTAATTTCTTTCAACGAATTGTCAGAAGGTTCACTAACAGCTCAGTTAAAAAAATTAAAATTTTCTGGAAATTATTTTATGGTTCAGGCTTTTCAGGGTTTGTGGGTTTTGTGGGTTTTGTTTTGTTTTCTCATGGTCACCACTGGTCGTCACAAAAACAGTAGATTTCTATAAGAAAAAAGATCTCAGCTTATATGATTTAATGGGATCTCTAACGAGGTAATGTTCTTGCTCACTAGTTTCGAGTCTTTTTTTTGAATAAAACTTGATGTTCATTCAGTAATTAATAATTAAGTAATCAGTTCCCAATCAGAATAAAACAGGCATTAAACAGAAGTAATTTAAAAACAATTACGCAATGGAGGTGCAGTGTTTTATATAATAAGATGAAATGTGATTTAGGAAGCCTAGCTTGTGTAGGAGCCACTGATTCTCGATTTGAGTTGAATGTTGACATGAACTGTGATTTATAAACTGTGCTGGATGAATCTAAGTTGCAGATAAAGTAAAGCTAGCATTAGCAAGCTTGCAGTTATTTTTATAGGCATATGCTTGCGCCAACTAAAAGGTGAAAATGAAACAACATTGGTTTGCATTAATAGCGATGTTGGTCTCAACACTACTGTATTTATGAGGACTATTTTTAATGCTTTTTGGTTGGAGCATCCCATTGGTTGCTGTAACAACTGTGTGACTAAAGAAACTCAAATGTACATTAAAGTGAAAGGAATTCTGCCTGCAACAATATATGTGTGCCAAGCCATCAAGTCATTATTTTCTCACCTAAACAGAATGGCAATGGTAGTTTTATTTGTTAGCACATTTGCTTACATGCAAACTCAATGTGCCTGTCACAGAAGATAAAAACATTAAAACCAGTGTAGATTTAAAATACCTTAAGGCAGAAGCCAAACCTGAATACATACTTGGAGAAAATGATAGTATCTTTTTTCATTCACAGTTTGCATATTCTTGTTGCATGCTTAGATCTAACAGTGTAATGTTAGGAGATGGTTTGTATTGGCCAGCAATGTGAATAAATTACTAAGTGGTCCCATTCCTTGAAGAGAATCATCTTCCACTCTGCCAGACAGAGAGGGCCTCACACACTTCCTTTGTGTGAGTGTGTGTCCCTCTTGGCTTAACACCTCCAGGCAGAGACAGGATATTGATGTCAGTTTCATTTTTTAAAGATTGACAGTCTGTTTCTTTTCTCTTTTTTGTGTGTGTTTGTGACACCTGGTGTGATTTTTAGCATTTGATTTTGGAAATAACAACACTAACATTCTGTCTTAAAGAGTGGAAAAACTGTAAATACAAGTGCAAATAATATGTTTAATATAACAGTAAAATGTTCTGGTCTTCCTGGACCTGGAAAAGGCATTCGATCGGGTCCCTCACGAGCTGATTTGGCGATCGCTACGAACCCACAGCGCCCCAGAAGCTTATGTGAAACTGAGTCAACTGCTCTATTGCAACGTTACAAGCGCGGTCCAATGATCGCCAGCCTACCCGATCACCGTCGGCATCCGCCAGGGCTCGGCCCTCTCGCCCCTTCTGTTCATCCTCTGTATGGACACTGCGATGGCCGACTTGCATTTACCACACCCATGGAGCCTCCTGTATGCAGATGACGTGAGCCTATTGGAAACAGAAGACCACCCAGCCCTGCAAACTTTAACAAAAGTGTGGAAAGATTGGCTCTCCGAAAACAGCATGCGCCTGAACATCAAGAAGACTGAGTACCTCGAATGCGGCCCCCAGACTGACGGCACTATCACCATCAACGGCAAGCCACTGACCAAAGTCACCAATTCAAATACCTCGGGTCCCTCATCACCTCGGACTGTAAAACTTTACCAGACGCAGCATGGATGTAGTGGCGTCAGGTCACTGGAGTCCTCTGTGACAAGAGAATGCCAGTCTACCTCAAGGGGAAAGTCAACAAATCGATCGTGTGCCCAGTGGCACGCTACAGCTCAGAGTGCTGGCCAGCGACGACCAAGCACGAGCAAGTTCTTCACACCATAGAGATGAAGATGCTGAGGTGGCCCCTCGGTCTCACATGACTCGACTGAGTGATGAATGAAGATGTCAGGAAATGATGGGGAGTTACGCCCACCATGGATAAGATGCGAGTGTCAAGTATCCGATGGTACGGCCATGTTGTCTGTTGCAATGATAACGCCGTTGCGAAAACAGGCCAACGATTAGACCGAGGCAGCAACAGGCCACGAGGAAGACCAAAAAAGTGCTGGATGGACCGAATCAAAGACAATATGAAGGCTGCGAACGTCACACCGGAAGATGCTCTGGATAGGAAGAAGTGGAGGAAGGTGTGCAAAACAGAGGACCCTGCATCCAGAAGGACATGAACCGCTAGGAAAGAAGAAAAAGAAGAATGTAACAGTAAAATGTACAGTAAGAGACTTGGCATTGGAAAATGCAGGGACTTACCTAAGATGCTCCAGAGCCTCTGTTTCTCTTTTAGCATTAATGGTGCCTTCGCAGTTTTGCAAGTTACCCAAGCCATGTGCACTAATCCAAAGCCATTTTGTCATGATTCCTCCTCTGCGCTTTAGATCAGAAGTTGGTCATATGATGAGACAGCAGCTGCCTAAAGAAAGACTGAGTTATGTGTGTTTAAGAGCAACATAAAGGGACACCACAGGGATAATTGCTCTTTGACCCCTTGAAGTTGACTCTTATTATCATTGTGAAACAGAATTAATCAAGCAGAGCATTGTTCATCCACTAATAACATGAATACCATGAAGTATGTTTATGACAGGGGTATCAAACATAAGGCCTGGAGGCTAGATTTGGCCTGGCAAAGACTCCGATCTGGCCCACTGCATGACATTGGTAAATGTGAAGGGAACTGTATTTTTACATATTTTACAGATTTTTCCACCAATAAAGACCTCCCCCATGGCCATTCACAATACACCAAAGTAATTAAATGATAGATTTCTGTAATTTCCAACTTTACTTCTTACAATTTAAACCCAAAAAGTCATGCTGACAGCATCTGCCAGCCTCAAGGACTGCTGCACACTGGCTGTACAAGCACTGACAGCTGCCCATTCACTCATTTTCATTACTGACACTGGATTGCCCAATCAGACCAACCCCTCTGCTACCTTCACTGTGTGCTCAAGGAGCTTGTAGATCAAGTGGTGAAAGGGTGGAGCTGAAAATCTGAAAATAGATGCAGCAGAATGTGTCAAATTAACCAACATGTTAACTGATGCACTGTGAGCAGTAGTACCAGCAACAACTAGTAACAACTAGTAACCAGGCCTCTCAGTCACAGGAGGCTGTTGCTGCTAGCACCAGCTGTGGAGCAGTGAGGAAGAAACAGAGGAAGATGAAATTCATGTGGTAAGAAAATTCAAGAGATTCAAGGATTCAGGTCAAATGAATGGCTACTTTGTAGCTTTTAATTGTCAGAACAACTAAGAACTAATTGAACAACAGTATCAATAATCAAACAAAATGAAATGAAACATATGACTGTGACTTGATCCACTACGACTTGATCGCGATGCTACTGCTGTCATGAAGCAATAGCATCATTAATCAGGGTGGTCTGAGGGATTGAGGTCACAGTTTTACATTTCACTCTCGTGGCCTTGTTGAAAAACAATGGATAGTTTGACTAGAAAGCAAAAATGTGTGACTGTTTAAATAAATGTTGCCATTTATCTGAACTGAGAATATCTAGCCCAGAAGAACAGATGAAACCTCTTGCCGTGGCTTTGCTGTAAGCACTGCTAGAGTACATGTTGTCTGCTTCTCTTTATCTTCAGCATCTCCACTAACTCTTCATCTCTGAGAGCACCCAGCCATAACACAGAGACATCCCGCATGAAAAGTATGTTTTTGTGTGGTTGCTAGATTGTGCGTGTACACACAGAATGCTTATTGCACAGACAGTTGTACCACACACACATAAAATCACACACATGTGACCCCTATTTACCTTTCAAATGTAGCGGTTCGAGTTCTGTCTGAGCCTGCAAATTGACTTTATCATCGCCAGAACAGGATGGCAGGTCAACAAATGCAACGGAAATCTGGGGAAAAAATAACAACAAAAAAACAAAAACAAAAAAGATGAGGTAAGCAGGTAACTGTCTTTATTTAATAATAGTAATAATAACAATAACAATAAATAGATTAGAAAACTACAGATAATTGGAGAGATAATTATGAGTGTGCTCTGGTTTGATTTCACAGACCAGAGCTCGATGTTCATCCGCAGACCTGTCATCAAAACAAAGAATATGGTGTTCTGGGCTAAACCTGCAATGGAGCTGCTGCAACATCCTTCAAGAGGTCCAGCCATCCATCCTCTTCTGGTTGTCCTTATTAGGGTGGCAGGGGGGCTGGGGCCGATCCCAGCTGCTACTGTGAGGTCAAACTACAGAAACAACAGCAACCTCTACCTGCTATGTTCTTTGATCCAGCATCCTGTGAAAGAAAAGCAGACTGCCACATATGTAACCTGAAGATTTTTTTAAATATATAATTTAGTTGTGCATGTAAGAAACTATCTTGTTGTACATGAACTCACTTATATTAGTGTTGCATTCATTTATAATATCAGGTTTTATTTTAACCACTTGGATGCTTGGAAAAAATCCTTTTTACAAAACGTTACAGTTAGTGAAATTAAACGACGCCCACAAAACAGCACCGAAATATTAATTGTACAGGAAACGATTTATTTTTTTGTTTGTTTTTGTTGTTGTCTTGTTAAAGCTAGTCAGGTTTACATGGATGCCCTTCCTGACACCAGGCCAAAGGGATTTGGGTATCTGGCTGGAACCAGTGACCTTTCACTTGGCAAGTAAACATGTAAACCACGGCACTATAAGCCACTCTGCAGTAGTCTCTAATAACCATCATTAAGAACTAATAGGCTAAAATGTGACAAGTTGGGAGTGAGACTAGTTTCACTAAAGGAAACTAGTCAAAGCTGTTGGTGTGTCTGCATATCCCTGACACACCAACTGCTTTGACTGAATGGACTCATCGATCACGAATCAATAAGCTGTAATACCATACATAATACTATATATACTTTTTAACATAATTACTTTTTGTTTCACAAACTACTACTACTAATAATAACAATAGCTAATAAGTACAATATTACTACTGATTTGTAAACATATTATTTATAATTGTAGTATAGTTGTTTAAATATGTTCTAAGGTTTAAATGACGACCATATTAGTGGTAAATGGTAAATTGGTTGAAGATAAATTATTAGCCTACAATCCATAATTGCCTTTTCAAATAGAATCTGGTTGATTATATTATTTATCCTTGGAATATTAAAGTCTATAAGTAAACCTTATTACCGGGTCCTTAGTCTGGCCTTTCCACATTTTTTAACTTTGAGAAACTAAAATA
This sequence comes from Oreochromis aureus, assembly GCF_013358895.1. Taxonomy (NCBI): domain Eukaryota; kingdom Metazoa; phylum Chordata; class Actinopteri; order Cichliformes; family Cichlidae; genus Oreochromis; species Oreochromis aureus. The sequence goes on from NC_052959.1 coordinate 3,609,867, forward strand.
AAAATTAAGTGAAAAATTACATTGCCAGCTTGGACAAGGTGATTCACTAAAGTGTTTTGTGATGATATGAAAATAAGAATTTTGCAGTTAGTTGTGAAACAGTAGACTAGATTCATTTAGTTTGTGTGAGTTTTCTGGCCCACCAGACAATCCTGACTGTGGCACTGCCCAACCAGAACCTTTTGGCCTATTGTTTGTATACCACCCAGCCAACTGACCGGACGTTTACCTCCATTACCTCGAGATGTTTACCTCCACAGTCGGACCAGAATAACCTGTCACTCAGCGCTTACTATTCACCCGTTTCCTCCAATAGCGTGACTCTGTCCTACGAGGGAGGGGGGCGGGAACTGGATTAAAACAGGATAGAACGAGGAAAACAAGATGTGACAGAGAGGAGGGTTTCACAAAGGACAGGAAACACAAAGACATGTCAGAGAGAGCAGGATGGAGAGATGGAAGGACAGATAGAAAAAGGACGGCTGAGAGGGAAATAAGGGAGAAATGGTGAATGTGGGCTTAAGGAGGGAAATGTATGAGACAGAGGTAGAATATAAGAGAGGAGGAGGAAGGAAACTGGAAGGACAGATCACGAAAAAAGAGGAAGAAGGTCCAGATGGTTTAATGAAGAAAGAAATAAAGAAAGGATAAAGGCAGCCAAAAATATTTTCCTACAGCTTTGAAGTCCACTTTTAGTTCCAAAGTGGTTTGTTGTGATTATGATATGATTCGATAAACAGCGGTGGCTTGCGGTGCGTGCCCCGGCAGATAAAGCGATGAAAGTTTTCTAAAACAGAAGTGACTCAGAGGTTATGGTTTTTAGCAGCGTTAGTCAGCAGACTGACAGACGCAGCTTTGATCAGCATTCACGTCTGACGAAAAACAGCAGAATATTACACCATTAAAAAAACAACTGGAAGTAAACAAATGTGTCATTATCTGAATATTTCTTTAGAAGAATAAAAGAGAAAATAATAATTTAAAGGTTTGACTTTTGACTTTAGGATTTCGTAGATGTATGTTTCATAGTAAGTATAAAAGGCAAGCAGCATCACTGTAAGAGACCAAAAAGACAATTTATTTAAATTATAACCAAAAAAAGACAAACAAAAAACATTGTCTGAATGATGTTTTGTGACTGATACCCTGCTAGTGTCTTAGTAAGGTGTGTCTGTGCTCTTTCTCTTTGATTCTTACTGATTTCTCTCATTGTTGATAATAGTGATGGACGTAACTGATTTTGGGGGTTTCTTTCATCATCTTTACGACTGAAGTACAATTGAGTTGTAAAGATAAGTAAACAACTATTTCTGCATGATGACAATCTGGTCTCACTATAAATTTGAAAACATTGGAAATCACTGTCCAAGACAATGTTCCAAAAATCAACCATTCGGTGAGCCTGTGTGCTCTACCGATGGGGGCGACTGCCATCCCAGGAGAGAGCAGTTCCATAAAGATAGAAATGCTTCATCACAGAAGTCACTGAGAAAAAAATGGGATCCAAAAGATGACAGCAAAACACCCCGCACAGTTTTTATCCTTTATTCTGTCACACTGCAGAACCATCTGATCTGCAACACTGGAGTGGCCCCCAGAGTGGCCAGAAATATCAAAAAATAAAACACTGAAAATGAACTTATTACACCAATTTTCATCTTTATATTTTTTGTTCTCAGACTCTACTACAGTAGTTGTGCGCGATACCTCCTTTTTTCTTATACTGTGCCTTGGTGCAGGCGTTCAGTTCATTCTCTTTAGCTCCTATTCCTGTATGATTGTTTCATTTCACAAACTTTCTCCTCGCGGTTGCCCTCACAAACAGTGTTGTCTGAGATGACCATATTAGAGATGTTGTCTGACCGTGATTTCAGTCAGATTTGAAACTTGTGTCAGATATGACAGAAACTAAGGAAAACACAATGGATCCCTGTTAATGAAGCTACAGTATTTGTAAGAAAAAAAAAAAAAGAAAAAAAGAAAAAACAACCCAATTATATTAACATAATGCAACTGAATGGAGGTTATCATTTGTTGAAGAGGTATTAGAGACTGCTGGAAACCCTGGAAAGGAGTACAAGTGATTTATTTTTATTTGTGCCCTGTGACAGACTAGGACCTGTCCAGGGTGAACCCTCACTTGATAGATTTCGATTTGCTAAGTCAGCTTTCATTGGCAAAAATATTTTTTCACAGCGAGTTTAGGTTAAGGTGATGCAGGGGAACCAGGGCAGCATGTTTTAAATATGGCTGACTAGGAAAAAACAATTCCAGACACCAGCAACACTTGTTCACTTTAGTTGTAACCTGATATATATGTATATATATATAAAATACCATTTAGTTTTGCATTGGAGCCTTTGCAGATGTATTAAATAAAGTGTGAGGGGTAAGAAGTGCCTGTTTCAGATCCTTCAACATAGCTTGATAGGAATCCAACATTCTGTCCAACATACACACACACAGCAGGCTGTTTTACTCGAAACGCTTCACAGCAACATATCTGTGTGTGCCAGTGGAGGGATACAGAAATGGGATGAAAATGTTCTGTCAGCACCAGCAATAGGCTTTCAGTGAGTTTGGAGTTTGTTTGTTCGCTGTGTCAGCCAATCAGCTGACAGACAGAGCTTTGAAGCTGAGGTTTCAGCTCTCAGCACCAGAGTGAGGCCTCAAGACAAACTTGGAAAGAGAGCTGAGAAAACTTGTGCTGCTTTGCGTTTTACTTGAAGTAAAGACTGTTTTGTCTAATAGTGGCTTGAAATGGACACCCTGTGACCACAGGTACACTGTAAACTCAACAAATGCAGCAACATTCTGCGTTTTAGTTCAAGGTAACATCTGTAAAGTGGGCAAACTGTGGAACAAAACAGTAACAGGAGTAGTACAGTGTTAAAATGTACTGTAATAATATTAATCATATAAATTATTATTATTATTATTATTATTATTATTATTATTATTGTTATTGTTATTATTATTGTTATTATAGTAAGATAATGTAAATGAGATTAAAGTAGGACAATTGCAATATTGTTAATATGCTGACCTCACATGAAAATCTTTTTTATTCAGAGGTGTACAAGTAAAAAAAAAATGTCACTGTACAATATAATTGTGAATAAATGTACTGTTATACTGGTCAGGACCTGTAATAAAAATCTGAACACTCATGGATAAAGTGTGGTGTTTAAACTTTAAGGACCTATATGAACCCTTTAGCTCAATAAAATGCATCCAGATGTTTGCAGTAGTTTGCCATTTAGTCCTTGAACTTATCAGTAAATGTGCTCCATATCTTGCATGCATGCATGTTCACGGTGCTGCATGCAGAAATGTTCAGCACATGCAGGTGATGATGGTAGTGCAGGTTATCATCATCAGGTATAAAGCAGGGAACAGCAGACAGAGACACAGTGACACACAAATAGTAAAAGAAAGAAAGGGGGAAGACAGACCACAGGAGAAGAAAAGGGCACAAAACGGAGTGGAGCAGGAAGGAGAAAAAAACTTTTAATCATGAAGGACCTTTAAACACCTTAATAAATAATATAGACTGTTGGAATTACTAAACAAACAAACCCTTTGTCAAATATATGAAGCAGTTTGCACCCAAAAAGCTCACAAACACAGCAAACATTTTAGTAAATCTTTTACTGAAAATCTAACACCACAGTAAGAGCCAAAAACTCCAGTTTCAGAAAACAGATGGTTGATGGCCAGAGTGGGCAGTGAGGCTATTTTAGAAAAAGCACAACTGGTAGCTTATCTTGTGTAGTACAAAACTCAATGTACAGGGTGGGCCATTTATATGGATACACCGTAATAAAATGGGAATGGTTGGTGATATTAAAGTCCTGTTTGTGGCACATTAGTATATGTGAGGGGGCAAACTCCTCAAGATGGGTGGTGACCATGGTGGCCATTTAGAAGTCGGCCATCTTGGATACACCTTTTGTTTTTTCAATAGGAAGAGGGCCATGTGACACATCAAACTTATTGGTAATGTCACAAGAAAAACAATGGTGTACTTGGTTTCAACGTAACTTTATTCTTTCATGAGTTATTTACAAGTTTCTGACCACTTATAAAATGTGTTCAATGTGCTGCCCATTGTGTTGGATTGTCAATGCAACCCTTTTCTCCCACTCTTCACACACTGATAGCAACACCGCAGGAGAAATGCCAGCACAGGCATCCATTATCCGTAGTTTCAGGTGCTGCACATCTCGTATCTTCACACCATAGACAACTGCCTTCAGATGACCCCAAAGATAAAAGTCCAAGGGGGTCAGATCGGGAGACCTTGGGGGCCATTCAACTGGCCCATGACGACCAATCCACTTTCCAGGAAACTGTTCATCTAGGAATGCTCGGACCTGGCACCCATAATGTGGTGGTGCACCATCTTGCTGGAAAAACTCAGGGAACGTGCCAGCTTCAGTGCATAAAGAGGGAAACACATCATCATGTAGCAATTTCAAATATCCAGTGGCCTTGAGGTTTCCATTGATGAAGAATGGACCCACTATCGTTGTACCCTATATACCACACCAAACCATCACTTTGTTGTTCCAACAGTCTTGAGGATCCATCCAATGTGGGTTAGTGTCAGACCAATAGCGGTGGTTTTGTTTGTTAACTTCACCATTCACATAAAAGTTTGCCTCATCACTGAACAAAATCTTCTGCGTGAACTGAAGGTCCTGTTCCAATTTTTGTTTTGCACATTCTGCAAATTCTGTGCGCCGATCTGGGTCATCCTCGTTGAGATGCTGCAGTAGCTGGAGTTTGTAAGGGTGCCATTTGTGAGTAGCTAATATCCGCCGAAGGGATGTTCGACTAATGCCACTCTCCAGTGACATGCGGCGAGTGCTACGCTGTGGGCTCTTGCTGAATGAAGCCAGGACAGCCACTGATGTTTCTTCATTAGTGACAGTTTTCTTGCGTCCACATTTTGGCAAATCCAACACTGAACCAGTTTCACGAAACTTAGCAAGCAGTTTGCTAACTGTAGCATGGGAGATGGGTGGTCTCGTAGGGTGTCTTGCATTGAAATTTGCTGCAATGACCCGGTTACTGCGTTCACCAGATATCAACACAATTTCAATCCGCTCCTCACATGTTAACCTCTTCAACATGTCAATGGCTGTGAACAAAGAGAAACTTGTAAATAACTCATGAAAGAATAAAGTTACGTTGAAACCAAGCACACCATTGTTTTTCTTGTGACATTACCAATAAGTCTGATGTGTCACATGGCCCTCTTCCTATTGAAAAAACAAAAGGTGTATCCAAGATGGCCGACTTCTAAATGGCCACCATGGTCACCACCCATCTTGAGGAGTTTGCCCCCTCACATATACTAATGTGCCACAAACAGGACTTTAATATCACCAACCATTCCCATTTTATTACTGTGTATCCATATAAAAGGCCCACCCTGTATTACAGTCCAATGACATGCATCTGAGGTTGACAGGTGATTCTAAATGCTTGTCTGTCTCTACGTGTCACAGACTGACACACTGTGTACCCTGCCTCACGACTGCTGGGCGACACTCCAGTCTTCATTCCTAAAAACAACAGGAAAACCTTTTACAGTTTGTAGTTGTGACCTTAATATTTTTTATGTTTTTTATGTTTTTAATACAAAACATTTATTTAATGCCTATATATAATCCATTGCACTTAAAAATGTGATGATGCACATGCTTCAGCTTAACCTTACACTTCATAAAGATGTAGACTGCTGTGTCTAAAGTGGCAACAAATAAAATAAAATAAAATAAAAATGCAGCTCTAGCATATAAAAAGACTTTGCGGCAAAAATACTTTTTTTTTTTTTTACCCACAAAGCCTGGTAAAACTTTACTAATGCAGTAATGTAGTAATGCAGAACTTCTTCCAGTTTTTAACCTTTTAACCAAATGCATAAATAAATCTGGGTGATCAGGAGGAGACAGTTCAGCTAGAAATTGAATATTTTGTTCCATTTGTTCTTTATTCTGATCTGTGATTTTCAATTAAATATTGGATATTTTTTCTTCTTCTGACCTCAGAGAAAGGCATTGAAATGTGCTGTTTACATTGCAAACATCTGACAAATGACAGTGGAAAACCAACCACAGATGTGATGTTTTTCATTGAGCAACACCCCAAAATATTGGTAACTGCTCTTTTAATCTTCAGAAATAACATGAATTTTATAGGTTTATTTAAAATCTGACAAAGCAGGTAGTAGTCATAGTGTAGGGGTTTAAACTCAACAAGCATAAGATCCCTGGTTTGATTCCAGAAGGAGATATAAATCTCTAACCCTAACCCCATAAGGAAGGACCTCCAGTGTCAAAATCCGCCAAATCAAATATACTGAGTTAGCCACCACAGTGATCCCAACACAGTGAATAAGGGCAGCCAAAAGAAGCTTTAAAAAGCACAGTAACTATTTGCTGCTGCAGAAAATGTAGTGACAAGGGTCGTACTCTAAAGTAGCACCAAAATGGAAATAGCCAGGGAATCAACGAGTATGTGAAAATTCTTCATAAGTACATTTTGAATAACAAGCTACCGTTACTTTGTTTCTGCTATTCATTTCTGCTTTTGGCCAGGACCATGTTTACCACTGTTTAGCATCCTGTTACCTATACAGCAGTCGAAATAAGTTTAAAAAGACAGCACAGTGACAAGATTGCAAGTAAGACAACACAACTTTTGTGAATCACTCCTATTAGCACTATTTGGGGATTGCTCTCACTTGCCATTTTGCCCTGTTTACGAAATCTGGCCCATTGTGCGGATGGCAGCATGTGTTACTCTAAAATGCGTATTTACCTTTCAGCGCCGGTGATAAAATACTACACATTATTTTCAGCCTATAGTACCACTGAACTTTCTATCCTTTTGTTGTCCCTGTCCCAACTTTTGAGATATGTTGCTGCCGTCTAATTCAAAATTTGTAATAACATGTTTCAGTTTAAACACTTCTATGTACTATTGTATATAAAATATGGTTTTATGAAATTTGTAAATCCTTGCATTGTTTTTTAACATTTTACACACTGCACATTTTCACAGGTTGTTGGTGTGTCGTTACAGAGGGATACTATAAAAACAAAGAATTCAGGTCTTTTTAACCTCCCCAGATGCATTACAGCAATCTCCATTTCAATATGTGAGTGCCGACATCAAAGAGACTGTTGTTCGTTTCCGTTGCAATACAGCCACTGAAAATCAGAGGCGACGACTGACCGCACTAATCTCAGTCGAGCACTAGCATGTTAGCTAGCCTCTGAGGAGAGCACACTGTTTCCTTTGGAGCAGAATGGGGAGCTTTCAAAACTCCACAGGCTGAAATGGAGATTCAGTGAGTTTGATGTGAATGACGGGTAAGCAAAACATCTCAGCTAAACTGAAGCCAATGAGAGAACACATGCAGACTCACGCTTGTAACACAGCAGGAGACAAAGTTAACCTCTTAATTCAGTCTGTTGCATTGTTTTCATCTCCTCTTTGCCACTTGAGATCTTTAGACTGGTAATTATCAATCAATCAACATCTCTGTACCATGTTCAGCACAACATAACTCCCTTTCAGCTAAAGATAATGTACTGAAAAATAAGAAAAAACTGGAATGCAGCAGCATAATGAATTGTATGCATCTATCCTGTTCCACTTATCCAGTTCTCATTTGCGGAGTGTGGGGGGCTAGAGCCTATCCCAGCTGACATAGGCTGAAAGGTGGGGTACCCCCTGGACAGGTCGCCACAGAGATTTAATAAATTTTTATCTTGTTAATTTGAATAACCAACAGAACTATAGCAAGACCTGATGAGAATAAGAAATTCTTCCATTGTTATATTAGTCTTTAAAATATTTTCAGTCTCACAATTGAGAACAAGATGCAACACAAACCTTCAGACCAGTACTCCCTAGAATGTACTTAGAGCCCTTGCATGAACATGCAATCTGTCTACAGAAAAACACCTGCATCGTGGTTGGCTCAGTCAGATATACTCGCGGTCCTTACAACATGATCACATACACTACCACCCAAATGTTTTGGGACCTTTTTTTCTCTTATCACTGAAGTGATAAAAAATGAGTGTTAGAATTGTCAATTCAATTTTATTTATATAGCGCCAAATCACAACAACAGTCACCTCAAGGAGCTTTATATTGTAAGGTAGACCCTACAATAATACATACAGAGAAAAAAAACAACAATCATATGACCCCCTATGAGCAAGCACTTTGGCGACAGTGGAAAGGAAAAACTCCCTTTTAACAGGAAGAAACCTCCGGCAGAGCCAGGCTCAGGGAGGGGCAGCCAATCCTAAATCCCCTTAATGATTAATTTGTCTGTGTAGGTCCCTTTTCAGCAACTATTACTTGTATTCTGATACCAAATGTACCAAATTTGTCCTGGTAAAAGACTGAAGGATCATTAGAAAATATTTTTCTTCCTTCGTGTCTGGTACCTCAGCCCTTGAGAATTAGTTTAATTCAAAAGAAAAAAGAAAAGATGAACTTGTCCTAAACTCATGTGAATATTCTTGTACATTGCAGCTCTTCCCTGCGGGAAATTGTAAAAAAAAAAAAAAAAAAATCAACACCAAACAGACCAACAAACAAACAGACACACACAAACAGATGCCTTGTAGCTCCTCCACAGGCCGCATCCATAATATCAGACTGTGCTAGTCTTTGAAGTGAAGTGATGCAAGAAAGAAGCTCAAGAAAGAAGCTCATCATGCTTGTGTCCATGTTACTTTACTTTACTCGTGTCTAGAAAGTTCTAATGTATTTCCTACAATGTTCTCTTTACACAATTTAACTTTTTACAGATACTGTAATTTAAATCTGCACTCTCATATATTTCCATTTTTGAAAGGGAATACAGGAAGGAGGAGGAAAATATAGCAAAATGATGAACGAGAGGAGGAGCATTCATTCATTCACACATTTATGCAATGTGCTTACAACAGAACACATGGGTGTATTTGATCTTCTGAAATACAAGAAATACAACAAGGGCCTAGCTCAGGACCGCAGTGAGACTCTCTTTACTGTATCAGTTAATGGCAATCCCAATAAAATGAAACTAAATTAAATGCCTCTAGACTAGAAATGGCTCCCCGAGGCCCAGGAATCATCATCATTTCTCTTCATGATGTCATTTCCCTCTGTCAGAATACGCCTCTACCCAGCCCCAAGCTGCGTCGCCCGGCGGAATACAACTCATCTGTCACTAGATAATGAGGCCCAGATGTGGTACTCCTCTGGTTACCCCGGCCCCTACCAACTTATCCTTGTCAGAGCAATACAGTACCCAGAATCGTGCTGTTTATTGTACTTGCCCCAGTGTCCTGGAGATCTTTTGGAGCTGAAATAAAATAGGAGAAGGTAATGATATAGAGATGGACGAACATTATTTGCTTATAGACTATACGGCTGGTTGTCACTTACATTAGCTGGCAGTCTGTATTACTAAATTACTTTATCCTATCATGTTTTTTTGTTATCATTTTGCATATTATTTCCTTTATGGTCTTTTTGATTTTACACTGAACAAGTTGGGGGTTCCTCTTGCATGTTTTTAGACCTAGTACCTCGCTTCTAGATGAAATCTGGGTGTTTGGCCCTCTTGTGTTCACTCGGGTCTGGTTCCAAAAGTGAACCCATCCACCAGGACTAAACCAATGTTTGAAAGCATGTTTACATTCTAGTAGATATGGAAAAACAACTTCATAACAACCTTAACATGTGTGAATTGTTTTTATATCACTTATCTCAGTGCTAGAGAGGAAATCGTTTGGAGAAAATCGTATAGTGGTGTTCACACTAAATGACAAGCAAAGTTTCACCACCCATTACTGATTTGGATACAGTCATGTTGGAAACCCATGAATATTCGGCTCAGCAGCCAACAGAACAAGGAGGTTGTAGTAATGCATTTGTTATAACTTATGATGAATCCTATTATTCTGCTCACTTCTCTCTAACCCCCACCTGGAGAGCTAAGCAAATTTTTCACCCAAGTTGAAAAGGTTTGATACGCACAAATTTGTGTCATGTTAATAAGCCATATTTCACAGACTCCGTATGCAATCTGTGTCACAAAAACTTTGCATTTAGTGAACATACCAAGAACCTTGTGCTCTGAACGTTAGGCAGCTGTTTTGTGGCTTCAAAAGTATCACGTCACTTGTTAATTTCATACTGCTAATGTATGTCAGCGACCTTACTCCCATGCTTAATGTTTTTCATAGAAACATGACAAAACAGCAATGAAGTGTTCACAAAGCCTCAAAATAAGAGGCTTTGTAAACACTTCATATTTAAGTAAACTGAATCAACTTTAGATTTAGTCAACAATAATCTTATGATACTAAATCAACTAAAACTGAAATAATTTAAATAACTAACGTCAGCCATTACCCTAAACTAAACTAAAATTTTCAAAACCAAAAATCTTATCTTAAAGACCTAATATTATCATATCGATCAAATAAAGCACTTCACTCTCAGACTGTGGCGTTACTTGTTGTTCCTAGACTATTTAAAAGTTGAATGGGAGGCAGAGCCTTCAGCTTTCAGGCTGTCTGTGGAACCAGCTCCCAGTTTGGATTTGGGAGACAGACAGCCTCTTTACTTTTAAGATCAGGCTTAAAACTTTCCTTTTTGATAAAGCATATAGTTAGAGCTGGATCATGTGATCCCGAATCCTCCCTTAGTTACACTTCAATGGGCTTCGACTGCTGCATCATATTAAGCATCATGCTTCACATGATGCTTAATATGAAGCAATGCGCGTTTGTTCTTCTCTCACTTCTTTTCACTCTGCATTTAATTGTGAGTTATTATCAATCTCTGGCTCTCTTCCACAGCGTCTTTTGATCCCATTTTCCTCCCCTCACCCACAGCTGATCGGGGCAGATGGCCACACCTCCCTGAGCCTGGCTTTGCCTTAGGTTTCTTTCTGTTAAAAGGGAGTCTTTCCTTTCCACCATCTCCAAGTGCTTGCTCATATGGGGTCATTGTTGGCGTTCTCTAAGCATTATTGCAGGGTCTTTATCTTAAAATCTAAAGTGCCTTGAGGAAACTGTTGCTGTGACTATAAAAATAAAATTGAATTGAAATTAAACTGAATTCAGTTACAAGCATTTGCTTTTTGACCCCAGGTAAAAGTCAAGTTCACACAACGTTGGTGGATTTATGTGCTCACATCGGTCACTCTTTGTCACACACACAAACACACACATTCTTGTTTTTATACCTTAGTGAGGATATGTAATTGACATAATGCTTATCCTAACCATCAAAAATGAAGGATTAACCCTAACGCTTAGCCTAAACCATAACCGTAACCTAACTGTAACCCTGACACTAAAACCACATTTTGACTCTCAAAAATGCCTTCAAACTCACGAGGACAGGGACTTTTGTCCTCAAAGTGACCTTTGGTCCCCACGAGTATAGTAACATTCCATTTTTTGGTCCCCACAAAGATTTCTAAAGAGGTATACACACACACATATCTATCCACGCACACACAAAGTGCTGCCCTGCCTAATTGTAACCGTCTGTAGAGTTTCCAGTGTACAGAATGAAAGGACCACCGTCTTCCAGTCATGTTCTTCCATCCATACCTGTCACAACTAAACACTTCCTGCCAAGGGTCAGATAACCTATGGAAACCTAGCAGTTGGCGAGGAAGGTGGTCTCCTCTCTCAACCACACGTTCAGTGAGCAGACACGACGCACGCAGTCCCAACCGATCTTTCAGCAGCAACTCTCTCTGATATTCAGCAAAATCATCTCAGATAAACTTGCACACAAACACACAAAGATGCACAGAGACACACCCGTACTGAGAAAACTTCCAAGCAGCGAGATAAGCCGTAGCATGTCACAGGCAAACTAAAAGCAAAAGCTGCCTTAAACCAAAAATAACTGTGTGTTTTTAGGATGCTGGGATGTTTATGACCAAAGAGGGAAACCAAGCCCATTGACAAACACTGCCACTGCTCACGAACCCTGACTTAATGACAGTAAACTTGCCACTGTGTAGGGGAGGGGGAAAGGGCACTGGGCTTCTGTTCCTGCACAGAGGCCAGTAGTTATTAGAATATTTTACAGTAACATTAAGACAAATAAAACATTTGCTTTCATAGTGTTGATGCAGTTTTGCAGTAAATCATTGTATGTATGAGTATAAATGTTTGAGAACATCTCACATGTCCTCAACTGGAAGCTTCATTGACATGAGATGAATGCATATTGCTGCAAATAAAAATAAATAACGCCTGAAGAAAGCTGTAGTAGGTGCAGGGGGTAACTCTTTTGCAAAAACGGTGTTTTCTGTTTAAGAATGATAGCCATTCATGGCTTTGACTTAGTGTGGAACACACTGTAGTTTTACTAAATGTTCATTAGCCTGAGCTTATTTTGGCAGAACATTTAAAGTGGATATTTAAAGTGAAAGGAAAGAAAAGGAAGATCAAACTAATTCTGCTACAAAGATTTCCTTAGAGTTACCACGTGCTGACTGTCCGACTATAAACTTTCAAATTTAATGTCAGATCTCATGCAAATGCAGACAGGGCAGTTTTTGTTTTGTTTTTTGATGGAGCTGAACCATTCAGTTCCATTCAGATTTGTAGAGAAGAAGCAAGTAAGGGTTTGCATGTCTGTAATCAGCATCACTGGGAGATAAACATCCTCTTACATCAGCTTCAGTGTGTGTGTTTAAGAGAGAGAGATGAGTTACAGTAGAGCTCTCTTTGCCCAAGGGAAACTACACCTTAGAGAGGCATTTTGGATCTCTGCATTGGGTGCTGATAGGGAGGCTAGGCCATTTTTCAAGTTTGTCCAATTACAATTACTCCCAGATATTTTCTGGTAACATTTAAAATCTTTTTATGTAAAACTCCATGAATATTCTAGACACTGAAGATTCTTTTATAACAGATTATTTGTCAAAACAGGAGGTTGGAGTCCTTGTTTCAAAAAGACAGGAACTTCCTATTAGATTTAACTTTTTACAACATTATCTGCCATTTTGGTGTACTCTGAGTTATAATGATATGATGATAAGTTCCATCCATCCATCCATCCAGGCTGGAGACTATCTAAGCTACCATAGGGCAAGAGGCAGGGTACAGCCTGGACAGGTCAGTCACAGGGCTAACACAGTCACACTCACATTCACACCTATGGGCAATTTAGAATCACCAATTAGCCAAATCCCTCCACTTGGTTGTTTTTGGACTGTGTGAGGAAGCCAGACCACCTGGAGAGCAAGGAGTTTGTGTGGAGTTTGCATGAACTCCACACAGAAAGGGTCCAGTCAGATGGTGGATTCAAACCTTCTTGCTGGGAGACAAGAGTGCTAACCACTGCGCAAATGTTGCTGGCCATTCCTCCAGTAGGGCAAAAAATATCAGAAATGCCTGTTTCACTGTAAAAGGTTATTATGTTCATTTTAATGACAGTACCATCTTATGACAAAGATACAATGCTCCGTCTGTTAGACAGTTTAACAAGTTTATGTTCCTAGGAAGTGCTGACAAAGACCGTTCCATTTAATATGTTCATACAGTCTTATAGCTATTTCAGAAAAAGTCCAGATGACATCCATTAATAACTGAATGTTTGTGGTGCTGCTACTTTCATATTTCACATTATAGTTTTTAAAGCAGACTTTTCTGTTCAGGGTTAAGCACACATCAAGCCATTAAATTCCACCTCAAAGATACAATTTTAGAAGTCTGAGGGGGCTGAGGTATTGGGTTGCATATGCAGATAAGACCCGAAGGAATTCTTGACCTGCCTCTTGATTCTCCATTCAGAAGGTGCCCTCTGAGAATGTTTTCATTCATGCCTTTTCAACCCCAGTCTTTGGTCAGCCTTCATCTTTACTTAATGTCTTACAAGGTAATCGTCAAAGAATAGATGTGTGTGTGGGGGGGAGCATGCTCTCTTTTTTTAAAGGGGACAATAAAAGGTTCATGAAAAGTCATGAAAGTGATATGATAATATTGCAATAAATAGCATAACTTTCAATATTTATTTATAATAATAAATATAGACACACTGGGTGTTATTTCAATGCTGCACAGCAAAAGAACAGCGGGGTCACTTAATTTAATTCATTAAAACTGTTGTTCTAATGTACTGTGAGCAGTTTTGAAGGATTAAATCAACAACTTTAGCTGCTGCTCAGATGGTGTGGATGTCTAAATAAATATAATTCAGCGCCCAAACACAACCTGTGATGTTTTCTTTAGGTCCCTAATGACAAGGAAGGAAAAGATGAAGAGTGGTGATAAAGTCCGGCTGGGCTTAACTGAACCTATAAGTGTCTCTCACAGGAAAAGATCTATGAAAGTTCACTTTTTAGGAAGATTTTCTCGAAGTGTTGCAGTATGTTTTTTTCCAAGTTATGAGAAATAAACTAAATGATATAAACCGAAATCTTGTGATTCCATATAAAATCCTGGGTTAGATGTTTTCAACTGACAAGCTGTATGCTGTAAATTCACTTTCTAAACTGTCAGTGTGCAAATATTAACATTTTTCCCAAGTACAATGCTGTAAAGTCGTTTTCCAGTAAATAACTGTATATTACATTGCGTCACGGGAAATTTCCAAATCAAATTCGTTTACTGGACCTATTGCTATATTTTAAGCAAAAATGTGAAACAAAACATCTTCCAAACATAAAATTTTGGCTCATTTCTTTGTTATTTCAGTCAACAATTTGTAATTTTTCACTGACTGACATTGATATCTAAAGTTTAGAGGCCTTAAAGCTCACGATTCATCGATATGAATATAAGTATTTTTTTCTTGATTTAACAATAACGATTTAAACCAATCTACCCGAAATGGAGTTCTTGCTACAGCGGGCGGTCTCAGACTAACGCAGTGGGAGGTGCGCCGGTCTTTCTCTGTCGTTTTTTTTTTTTTTTTTTTTGCAACAAGTGGCAAGAAGAGAAACAAACGTCTGAGCGTCACAATAAAGCAGGCGAGTCGGCAGAAGCGCTGTGGACTAATAAAACAAGGAGGGTAAAACAGCGAACCGCTGCTGCTGTGAACATCTGGCTGAACTGGGATGCTTCATGAAAATGTTTAACTGTGTGTCCAACAGCGTGGTGAGTACAAATCTATCATTAAGTCACATTCTGTAAGTTAATCACAGGTAAAACAAACTTCGTACAAGCTTATAGTTATTTATTATTATTATCATCATTATTATTATGTTTATTTCGGAAACTGAATTACATAATATTTTCAAACAGACTCGTTACATATCAGCTGCCCTTGTGTATCCCCGTGCTCATTTACAACGAACAATTGACGACTGTGGGCCAACAACCTAAATTAGCTTAGTGAAATTTTAAGATAGCCCAAATATAATGCAATATTTGAAGCTAGAGGGTTCAGCGAGCTTTTTTCCGGTAAAATATTTTGTTTTTGATAAAGTCAAGTACAGGCTTCTAAAAATAAGTAACACATTTTCTTCTATTTGCAAAAGTTCCGCATCACAGTACATAAATAAATATAAAATAAAACGAAATATAAATGATTTATTTGTGCAGACGTTAGCAATACAAATACAAAATAAAGACGGGCACCTTCACGTTTCATATTTTAGTAGCCTACGCCATGTAGTAGCCTACGCCACTTTTAAAAAGGTAATGGAAAGGGGGGAAAGCCTGATTTGTGACCTGACTCTGGAAGACTGTAGCCAAATGCAGACTGTAGCGTGAGGAGCATACAGTGGTCTTTATCCTGTGCACGTGCGTTACTAAACACACAATCAGTCAGAATTAAATTCAGCTGTGCGCGCGGCCGCTCTACATGCGGTCCCACGAGCTGCTTAATTAAACAGATACATCCTCTTTTCCCCACAATGCTAAAAGAATATTTTAAGTCATCTGTGGGCTTCCGTAATAAAAATAATATTTAGCTCGACGCCATGACTGGACCCATGTCCACTCAAATAAAATAAATGCACATTCATACCTATAGAAAGCGAAGGTTTATCTCTGTGGTTGTCATATGTCATATGAGGAAGACATAAGTTTTACTAGGTGCCAGTCAGGCTAGTGCGTCACTCCAGACTTATGGTTGACACCATGTCAGAAGAAGAAAGGCCATCGACGGAGGTTGTTTTCACTCAGCTACAACAAGGACATATTTATAGCGACACAGTAGGTGTTTCACTGTCAAATTAACTGCGTTTTCTTTTTCCCGTGGGGATAACAGCTTGAGACTGACACAGAAATTGCGAGGAGCACGCCTGAGTGCACGCATTTGAGTAGCACCAAACGTACATAAAACAAACGCATTTAGCTTACTGACAACAATTCCGAAATCGTTTCTTTTTTCCAATTAATTTAAAAATTGACTTATGCTCCTAAATTTCGTGACACATTTGAGGATATTTTTAAAAGTGTAAAGTTCTTTTTCTGCTGTCCCTTTTTAATCATTTTGATTTTTATTTATTTTTACTTTGGGACTGTTATTTCTGATAGGGCTCCTCTGGTCCCGATGATATTTTTGAGGAGGACTCTTACTCTCCGTCCTCCCTCTCCTCGTCCTCTTCGTCTGCGGTCCCCACCGAGGCCTGTGTGCAGGGGAAACCGGTGTGCACCTCCTGCGGCCTGGAGATAGTGGACAGATACCTTCTGAAGGTCAAACTAACATACTATGCCTGGCCAAAATATCACTGACAACACTACCAAACTAGGCCAGTTTTAGTACAAAGCAGTCCAGTTATCATTCTTAGAAAAGGGAGGGGGGGGAGCAGTTCAGATATTTTCAGTACTTGTCAGCTTTCTTTAAATACAGTTGTACAGCAAAGTTGGCTCTCTTTATAACAAAATGTGGATTTGATTGTCCTACAAGAGGAATTAAATCATTTTGAAGGTTTATTAATTTTGAAAACTGATAGAAATATATGAGCTAGCCTAAGCAGAACAAGTATTTCTGCAATTTTATGCAGCACATTAATGCTTTGTGCTAATCTTCACCCTCAGAAAATAAAGCATTTCATTTTGCCTGTAGATTTATGAACACCTTGTCATTGGGGTCACAATTCTTAAGGTACAGCTGTTGAACCGCTGGCATGGGGTCCTCTTTGTGCTTTAGAGGACAGTACTGATACGTTTTTTTTTTGGTTTTTTTTAAATATTTGTTTGTTAAATTAAGATGCATAAATCTCATTGTATCTGTACTGTCCTTTAAAGTACTCCAAGGAATTCTATTTAGCACTAGAGAATAGATACCCTGGCAGAAATTATGGAATCACAACACTAGGAACATGATTATTCAGCTTTTTTTTTTTATTTTTTTTTTTAACTTTCTAGAAAATAAATTAAAGCGATCCCTTAAAACATTTTATTTAATTTTTTAAACACTTCTGTGCCTATAAGGACAGAATGGATGAGTGTGCAGTCAAATTTCATTTGGCTGATTAAAGCTTTTCTGTCTCTGGATGTACATTTAGTATTATTTTGGAATTGCAATCACATCACAAAAGGCTTATTAATTATCAAATGAGAACACTAATATTTCAGTGCGTTCAGAAAAATAAAAGCATTACCAATAATTCCAGGAGCCTCTATGGTCTTTAGTAATGATGATGGAATATACTTTGAAAGGGTATTTAAATAATTCTAAACTCTGTCAAAATTTGAAATCCTAGGTCAATAATCTGTGCTGGCACGTGCGCTGCCTCTCATGCAGTGTGTGTAAGACTTCACTGGGCCGACACGTGAGCTGTTACATCAGAGACAAAGAGGTTTTCTGCAAACTCGACTACTTCAGGTACATCACACACGCACACCGCCTGTATCCTATATATATGCAGTTCTGTTCTAAATTTGAATTGTATAAAATGTCAGACTGTGGGAATCTGGGACTCAAGAATAGTTTAACATTATCGGTATATGATTTCTTTTCTTTTTTTTTTTTCTGTCAAGCAGTCAAAGGACACACAGGTTTACTATTCAAAATGTAGCTTTCACTTCACCCCAAAAGACCATAAAGATTTTATCCAAAACATGAAGGAATGAAAATGAGCTTAAACAAAACAGTTTGGCTAGAAGAACCAGAACACCATAACAAACTGACCTAACCAAATGCTTATCCTGCCAGAGGAAACCATTCTAAATGCAAAAAGGTGGGGACTATGCCCCCAGGTAATTTTTTAATATAATTTAATGTAAGATTTTGTTGCATATATGATATTCATAATTTTTATAGTACACATCTAGTCTTTAAGTAATGATATCAAAGAGCATAAAACTATGTGATCTGTGTGTTACGTGCGTGAATTAATTTTAGTCAGAATCAACTGACTGGTGAAAATATTTAACCCCTCTCAATTGGGCTGCCTTTTGCTTTCAGTTTTAAAGTTGTTTAGAAACTTCCTGTCATTTCCATCCTGTTTAAATTTTGACTAATAGTTAATATTTGGCAGAGGGAGACTATTCCAACTGACTAAAACATGACTCTTAAGGAAGTCCAAATAAAGTATGGCACATCAACTTCTCTTGTTTGGGGATAAGAAGGGCAAGCTGCTGCAGCTTATCCCCAAGTGCATCACTGGAGAAGAATATGTTTGTTTCAAATGGATTGTCTGGTTATATTTACATCTGCGATCAGGTACATATGCACTTTGATCTCAGATGATGTTTGATATCAGCCCTCATGCAGGGTCAGGGCCGGGCTGCTACACATGCAGCACATACTGAGGCATGTAGGTAATGTGGGCACAGTGAACTGACAGGAAAGGCTAAAAATGTCAATGGATTATGCCTTAGACATTATAATTGGTAACAAAATCTTGTTTGGGTGAGGGTTTTTTTAAAAATTTATTTTAAGTACAGGAAAAAATGTAAATGACATTTTCTTTTAAAAAAATGGGGTATCAAGGATGGACTGAGAACCTGACGAAAGTCTTTCATAGATAAATACTGATTTTTCAGTTTCAGTAATTTGTAAGTTCTCTCCTTATTTTTTTTCTTTTCTTTTTTTCCTTTATTCCAGGCGGTATGGGACTCGCTGTGCCCGTTGTGGGCGTAACATCCATTCTAGTGACTGGGTGCGTCGGGCAAGAGGTAGCACCTTCCACTTGGCTTGTTTCTCCTGCACCTCGTGTAAACGCCAGCTTTCTACAGGGGAAGAATGCGGACTTCTGGAGAATAGAGTCTTCTGCCGGCCACACTATGATATTATGATAGAGAATCTCAAACGAGCCAAGGAAAACAGTGAGTGTATGAATGGACAAGGGTCCGATCTGAATTACAGCAAACTGTAAAATGATTGTGAAACTAATATTACACCCAAACAAAAAGTGTAAAATTCAAATTTGAAATTTAAAGTTAAGTGAAAGATAAGCCTCATGTTTAGCCGCCTTCTTTCGTAATAAAGAATGATGCAGCATCTATCATGCTATTAGCTAATTAGTGGTTTTGTTGTAGTGCATGTTATAATTGTAACCAATTAATGTAGTAATCCTCAGTGAAGAAGTCAACTGACATATGTTCACATAAATGTCATGTACAGATCACATGCTCATCTTACTGAGGTATGTCATTTCTGCTGCCATGTAAACTATTTTTTGGAATAGTCTTTCCAAAAAAACTATGGTTGGTTAGAATACTCCAGACATTACAGTACAATGCCATGCTTGCTTGCAAGAGGAATTTTAGTTTCACTCAAACATCAAATACTTGCATAAATGTCTCAAGGATAGAAATGAAAATATTAGAAGTTCTTAGTAACAACCACTTTGAAAATATATCTGTACTGCTAACACGAATGCTTCTGCCTGTCACAATATCACACCAAACCTAGACAAACTCTGCAGTGAGACAGCTGAATCCTCCTGTTACCACCATGTTACACAAACTGAAGAATGATATAGCCTGATCCTGTACAAAAAGACACCTTTCTAACACATGGGTCTTCTAGATGGAACTCGTGTTCCGGTGATGTCTGCAGGGGATCTGATCTGAAATGGGACCAGTTGTTTAAAATGTCCTTTAATCCTGTTTTTCCTAAAGAACAACCAAAAAATGAAGAGATGGCAGACAAAGATGACCTCAGCATTTTGCCCAAGCCAGCTAAGAGGGCCAGGACCAGCTTCACTGTGGACCAGTTACAGGTGTTGTCCACTGTTTTTTTTTTTTTTTTTTTGCATGCTAACTCCTGCTCTGCCATTAGAACATTTACACTTAAAAGTGTCACAACAAGTTCAACCACTAGCATGAGTGACTAAAATAATAGCACTTTGTCCTTCATGTCTACATTTTTAATATCTAGTGAATACTTTGTTCTTCTGTGAGAGAACACTGTTAAGTTACTGTTTTAATATTAAAATGATGGCTGTGTATGATTGTATGGTGACTAGTGAATGTTACTGGGACTCTGTTTGCTGAGTGTGTTCAGAGGGAAGAACAATATAAGCCGGTGATATTTGTTTAGCTTATTTTGATGTTTTTCTGCCCTCTAGTGGCATTTGAACACCATAGGACCCTGCTACCATGGTCTGTTAAAATAACAGTGAAACTCATCTTAGATTTCAGTGATGTAAACATTTACCCATCTGTCATCTCCACTTGTTTAGGTGATGCAGACCCAGTTTGCTAAAGATAACAACCCAGATGCACAAACGCTGCAAAAGTTGGCAGACAGAACTGGACTCAGCCGCAGGGTTATTCAGGTAAAGCAGACCTGAATGACAATACTAAGCGACTGCAGGGAGGTCCTGCAATAAGGTGTCACAGGATTAAGTGAGCAAATTTAGCAGTCCCTTTAAAAAGACGCATGCTTAGTTGGTTGGAGTGAGCAAATTTTGGGTCATAATTAAATTCTGTGGGTGGCAATTTTTGTAAGAATTTTAAAGTTTGCAGTAACTGTCAGATTTCTTCATAACTGGTCATAACATATGTGCAGCTTTTGGTGCGTTGCTTTGCACTAATTGTTGGATTAATGTAAACAGTTAGAATCTGGAGCTAAATCCAGAATTTAAAATGCCAGCAAGTAACATAATGAACTTGCAAAGTTCCAGTTTTCCCTCAAGTTGAGAATAGTGAGAAATCTGGGGTATTTGCACAGTTGATAAAAAAAAAAAAAAGATCTCTGCGCTTTTAAGGGAAACCATCACTCCAAGACCAGTGATTAATCCAGGCTTCTTTCATACAGGTTTGGTTTCAGAACTGCCGAGCTCGTCAAAAGAAGCACATTAACCCAAATCCTGCGCAGTCAACCATGATGACATCACTTGCTCCTGGTCAGCTGTCTCCACCGTTGATGGATGATCTCCAGTATACCACCTATATTTCTCCAGATGCACCTCTCCTCACCACACTGACCTATATGGATGGTAAGACACAAATACGGTCATTGCTATGCTGACCAGTCTTTGAATCTACGTACAGTAGCAAACTCAGAGCAAAGGTAATCTCTGCATCACTTGCTGATAGTTTGGAGGAATCCCATTTTCAGTACTGGGAATCAATTATTGTTGTTAAAATCAAAGTCTGAGATCTTGTTAGAAATCATGCTTATTTACTGACATCTGTGATCATTGAATAACTTTGAGTTTGTTACTTCCACAGTCCAAACTCCAGACCCACTTCTGCTGCAGCCACACATGTCCCATTCACTGACACAACTGCCAGTCAGTCATGCCTGAGCTTCAGCGTGCTGCCTGAAAAATAAAGCCACTGATTGCTTCATGGTTGGATGATGAGCAAATAATAGAGAGTGAGAGGAGTTGGTTTAAAATGAATTCGTAAGGACTGGATGGGTTAAATTCATAAACTGTCCAGCATATGAAGAGCACTGAATTTACACTGCTGCCTAATGTAAGCAGACACTTCATCAGCTCAAGTTACTGCATTAATTTCATGAAATGAAATGGATGAGAATTTATGTGAAAACTGATGTTTGTAAGATGAAACTTTTGTTAATGTGTTAAATTTAATTTATTTGAAGGATTTGATGAGATAAGGCACTTTGTTTGAAAATGATGTAAAATTGCTTGTTTGCTTTTTTTTTGAGTGACGTTTTTGTTAAGGTTGCAACTGGGAATGGGATTTAAAATGCATTTTTTCCTGTCTTATGACTACTAGAAAAGTCAGGATTGAGTTACACTACTAACAGTCATTTTTTTGTTGTTGCAAAGATAAACATGTAGAATACATGTTTTGTATATTAAAAAAGCTAATGTAAACAAAACGTCAGTATTCTCCAGCTGACACTGAAAGTGTTATTGACTAAAATTAAATGAACACTTGTTGCTCAGTAGTGATATTCTTTAAAAAAGTAATACAATAAATGTGTTTAATGAATGAATGCTAGATTCTAATAGAAACTCTGTATGAAGTACACACTGAGTGAGTGGACTTGGACATTGGAGCTGACATACAGTACTCAGGTTTAGGTTACTGTATTCTTGGTCTGCAGCAGACAAGTCATCCATCCTCACATGCACATATCCAAAACCACAAATATGTAGAAAGCCATTAAAAGTCTACTCTGCACTCTTGTAGGATATAGAAACTATGATTTGCTAATTTGAGTGATGGCTGTTGGAACAAAGTTGTTTTTATACTGCGGTGTTTTTTGGGACTATGAGCTTTCGTAAAGAAGAACGAATATGAAACTATATAAAGGGTGTGTGTTGTAAAGTATCAGCCAATATAACCAGCTAACTGCTGTAACTGATATACCAGGAATGTTCAACAACCCCTTAATGGACTTCATATATATATAGCTTTTGCCATGTTTCAATGTTTCGCTGAAATTAGGACTCACTGCACCATTTAACAAAATCAATGTCATGACTAAACTTTCTGCCTTTTAAAGGTTTTTTGTGTCTGATCAAAATCCACCCATTATTTTGAAGCATTGTGTAAATTTAAATTGATTTCAGTGGTCATCAGGACATTTTAAATACAGGTATAGAATCACTAGTCAGGGGCAGATCTAGAGAAATCAAATTGGGTGGCAAAATCAAAGTCATGTTTTTACACATGCTGTAATATGCATTATATATGGTTAAAATACACCAAATACAATGAGTACACACATGTTTCATTTAACCCTTTCATGCATAGTGGTCACTACAGTGGACAGCTATTCAAAGGCTGTTTTCATGTATTTGTGTCAGTGTTGATGGTATACTTGCACATAAACTACTACATTCGACACTGATGTGTCACTCCATACACATCAGTTGTCCACCTAAGTGGACATGTAAAAAACTCTTTGAAAACTACATGTTTAAAAAAATGAAGTTCAAAAATCTTTTTTTCATGCCTAAAGATGAGTAAAAATACTTAAGAAAAAAATGCTGATTGAGGTTGTCATAATTCATGCATGAAAGGGTTAAATATAGTCTATCACTTAATTTTTTTTTTAGCCCAGATAATTAAACATTTAAGTTACATAAAACGTGTGAATTTTGATTTTATGTACTGTATAGCCTGTATCATAAATATGGAGCCCAACAAGTATAAAATCCAGGAAGCTACACAACATGTGGTGGTTCATTTGGTTCAAACCCAAGTCTAACTTTAGTTTCACACTTTTTCAAAAGTTTAGAAATAATTAAATTGTTGCTTAAATTAATACAAAATGCCAGAAATCTGCACTGTCATGAAACATTTTTCACCAAAATTTAAACCTAATTTTCCATGATTTATTGGGTTAAGCCTCCAGGGTATAACTGGCCATTTTTTCACTACTTTTCATTTCACCTTTACATGTTTTTTTGTTTTTGTTTTTTTGCCTTGCCTTGTTTGCCTTGTTTGGAATCATTCTTTTCAGCACAATCTCACATGTCTGAATTAAAATTATTTTTTCATTGACATGCTGCATTAATTGATCTGAAATCACACAAAAACAAAAACAGAGTAGGGAAAAAGTTAAAGATTTTACTGTAAAAACCACAAACCTGTTCAGATAATTATTTTCACAACCTGAAATGCAAATATCAATTATAAATTTTAAAAACCTATGGACAAATTTTGTAATCAATAAAGTTATATACATCTAGTTACCTAAAAATGCATGCAAAAATGCAAAATAAAATTAGATAGCAATAAAAACAAGATGCCACACAAATTATTTGTGCCAGTGCAAAATAGTTGTTGTTTTTTTGCCACAGCACAGAGGAGAACACCACAGGCCTAAACCCTGCAGGCCTGACAGCAGGAAGTGAACCACTCCTCCTGTTTTCTACAGACAGCATTTACACTGCAATCAAACTTTGGTGGCTCTTTAGCAGCTACTGTGACATTCAGTACTGCCTTCATTGTTATGACACACAAAACAAAACAAATGGCTACAATACACACCGACTGCACGAGACAACACAACACACTAACTACACACTCCAAACACGCTAAACGTCACAAATCTCTCACATCTCAAAAACGTTGTCGACATTGCTCTCTCTTTCTCTCTCGCACAGCCGGCATTCTGAAAACTTTCTCCTCTTCCTAAATAATCAAATCCCGCGCATTGTCAAATCATTTTTTATTGGTCAACATGGTACACTTTTACACCAATAGGAAAGGGGTGGTATGTTTTTTCTTATTATTTGGGTTTTTACTGTTTCATCTGACACTAAACATGTCGATATTATTCAGAAATAAACATGTTGTATATTTTTATGAATAGGCCACTAAAACCAGAGTTATATCAATAAAATTTAAAAAACTGGTGCATAGTTTGAAGTCCAAACTTTCAACACAAGTTGAAATGGAGATTCAAGATGGCTGCAGCTTGTTGCTATGGAATCTTAAATTGATCGTGCGATTTGGAGATGAGGCATGTCCATCGACATTAGGGGTGGCAAGAGATTATTTTAGAGTGGCACATACCACCCAGTGCCACCTCTGTAGATCCACCCCTGTCACTAGTCAAATCAGATAAAACAAACAGCTTTTAAGATTTCTGATTTTATCTCAAAATAAGTTTTTAAAAAGCCTTTCTTCCCTAGAATTTATATTTCTAGATGTGAAAATGGAAGAACCTCCCAACTGAAGAGCCTTTGTTCATCTGTCTAAAGACTTGGATAAAGAGGGAAAATATTCAGTCCCCATTAATATCCATTTTTTGATGCATGTATCTAAATTAAAATTGTTTCAAATTGTTTTGTAGCCACCATCGTAGATAATTATTGTTTATACAAGCAACAGGTTTAACTATAACCCTAATGATGAATACATAATTCTTGTAATTCTAAAACGTACACAGACACACAGACAGACACACACACATGTAGGGAGAAAAAGCTAAGGTAAGCCAAATTACACAAGAACTAGACTAAAATTGGTGACAACAAGACTCAGATTCACCTGCAACTTTCTAATATTGAACAGTGTCAAAAAAGGATACTCCTCAGTGGCATCAAATCCACCTTAACAAATGTAACATAATGGAGTGATCTTTTGATCTCTATGTGAAATACACCACTTTTCATTTAATCATTAATTCCTAAAAGGTTGATTTTGTTCATCTGGACGTAGCGTTTTCAATGGGAAAAACCTTCTGTCACTCATCCAAGTGACTTCTTCAGTCTCAGCTGACTGCAGGTTTCCCCAACCATATAAACAGTACATTTGCACAATAACTGAAACCAGTCCACTAATCATTAATTATTATTAGTTTCTGGCTCTCTTCCACAGTCTGTCTTTTGATTGATTGATTGTACTTTATTCATCCTGAGGGAAATTGGTTTAAGGCTGCCAGCCGTGCCAGCGCCGTCTTACCCTCTGACCATACATACATTACACAAACATCACATGGGGAAGACAGGTCAGAGGGGTATAACATGGAAAAGCACAACATGAGGAAAGATAAGGAGAAAAAAATAACTCTCCCCAGACTGAGCTCCAACAGGGAGATCAGTTTGAGAACAGAAAAGAAACACCTCTGCACATAGCACATGAAAAAACTCATAATACACCAAAGAAACACATGACAAGCAACAGGGGTGGGTAAAGGGTGAGAGACAGCCAATGTAGACAGTACATCCGGGCCTGCAGCCTATGCGCTGGTCTCCATGATCCACCGTCAGCATCGGAAGGGAATAAGCGTCAAAGGCATTTGGAGGGGGGAGGGGGGGATGAGTGTATATCTGCATGTGTATATGTCTGTGTGTGTGTGTGTGTGTGTGTGTGTGTGTGTGTGTATGTGTCCAGAGTCCTATCTCCCTGCCCTCACCCCCAGCAGATGGCTCCCCCTCCCTAAGGCTGGGTCATGCAGAGGTGTCTTCCTGTTGGTAAATGGAGATAGAGTGGTTCTTATATAGCGCTCTACCACCTGAGCTACAGCCATCCCAATTAAAAGGGAGTTTTTCCTTTCCACTGTTTGATAATAGGAGGTTGTGCTATTTTGGGAGTCTTATTTTTATTATTGTAGGGTCTTTGCCTAATGATGTAAAGTGCCTTGAGGTGACTGTTGTTGTTGGAGCCAAATGAATAAAAATATATTCAGTATTCAATATTGAATTGAATTGAATTGCTCCTGCATCTCAACACACCCATTCACAGTCTCAGGTATTCTTCTCTCAAGCTCACTGTTCCTTTGCCTGTTTGTCTACCATGGGGTCTAGTAGTTCTCCTCCTCACCTCTGGAATTCTCTCCTATTAGACATCTGTAACTCTGACTCTCTCACCACTTTCAAATCCTGTTTCAGCTTCAACTCTTTATTGCTTACTTCTTACTGTCTTCCAGCTGTCATAGCCTATGTTTCTATGTTGTAAACTTATTTTAATGACTTTGCTGATATATGGGGGTTTATCTGTTTTTGTCTTTTGTGTAAGGTGACCTTGAGTGTTTTGAAAGGTAGCTAAAATTTAAAAAAAAAAAAGAAGATCAAATCATCATCAGTATGTACAGAGAAGGTCAGGAGAGGAGCAGCAGTGATTGTTTACAGGCATCTGTAAATCACGGTGGAGACTATTTCAGTCAATCATGTTGGGGATCTTGTCAAAACTGATGGAATATTTAATTCAGAAAGTACCTTCAGATTTTGATTCACCAAGTGGAACGCTTCTGATTGGCAGTGAATTCAATTTTCAGCATACCAATGACCTCAAACACACTACCAGTGCAATAAAAGTATGTCCAGATAGAAAAACACAACGGAACAGTATCACCTCAAACTTATTGAAACACTAAGGGATTATCCTGACAGAGCACAGAACAAAAGGCAGTCAGCATCCAAAGAAGAGCTTTGGAACTATTCTTGAAGACTACTTAAAGAAATTACAATAAGGCAGAATTCTAACTTTAATCTCAGAATTCTGACTTTTTTCTCAGAATTCTGACTTTAGAAGAAAAAAAAAGACGTGCCCACTTTTTTTTTTTTTCCCAGTGGCCGTAATCCTCTTCCGTACTTTTGCACAGTATTTCAGGTACATTTTTATTTTATTTTAAATTTATCTTTACGTGCGATGACATAATCCCCTACTTTTATTTTGAAAGCAAATTATCAGGAAGTGGCGCTTGACATGCGCATATTACCGAGGAAGAAAAGCTGCGGAGTTAAACAACCGACGGCTTAAAACTGTAAACATTAAGAGCCTGGCTGACTAATGTCTGTGGTTGGGATGGAACTCTAAGGTAAAACCCATTTCGTACACTCTTGCTTTTTTCCTACGTAGTTGTCATTGCTTATAGTATCAGCATATACCACTCACTGCTGATTTAATTAATGTTAGCACTACAGTTTATAATATTCAATCCGTGGCTTGTGGGCTGATGCTAAAACAGCATCTCTGACGACCAGAGATACTCTAAACGCTTTGGATTATTCTTGAATGTCGTTTATAGTTTAAATTTGTTGTCTCTGCTATTATTAAGTTGTTTTAACGTTTGTATTGTGAAGGGAATTCCTATCTCAGTGCTAGCTGTAGCACTAGCTTTCCCACATATCCTCGGGAAGTTAAGTAGCGTTAAGAAGCTAGTCCCTATTTTCAGTTTTTTGGAACGCATTTAGCCTCGGAAGACGTCAGTTCTCCTTTTATCTCCTCTTTGGCTAAGTCACATACTAACACAACTCTTACCACAGCACTGGAAATTATTAATCGCCAACTAGTCTGGTAACTGCTAAGGCAGCTATCAGCCAACAATTAGCGTGTCTTAGCTAAGCTACATGGCGAAGAGCTAGAAATAAATAACTCACAGAGAGCTGCCTTGTGTTAACGTAGACCGATGGAGTGATATCGGGGATATTTTTGAAATAAAGCTGACGTTAAAATGAGCCTTCTAAGCCCGCTACTGTCTGGATGAACCCACACAGCGCTTTCCATTTTGGGGTCTTGTTTTCTGACTTCTCTCTGAATAGGTGAATCTATATGTATATTTACCTTCAGCTGTTCAGCTCATTTCTGTCCACTGATCTTCACTAATTACAGTAGGCTTAATCATGTACTGCTGTCTCTTTCCCTCTCACTGCAATGGTAGCAGTGTGTTTGAAGTTTGAAACAGTGAGAGGTACTTGTAGCATTATATTTGGAGATAGATAGCAGTCTGTTAACTCCTCAACAGTTGGTGGAAGCCAGCTTAGCATTCTGTGCCACTCGAGAGACAGAGAGCTGCTGCCAGTGCTGAGATATTTATTTTTATTTACACTATTGATATTTTATTTTTATAATCAAGTGTGTGATTTTTATGAAATGGATAAGCAGAAGAAAATGAATGAATGCTTCATTCATATAGGGAAATTTAGAATGGTCATTGATAGTTGCCCAGTTAGAACACAATTTTAATAATGTTAAAATCACTGAGGATAAGAATTTGATCATAATTTTGGAGTAAAATATGATAACTTGGGAATTTTTTGGATAAAACATTGTTTGGCCTAGGTGGTCTGTAAAATATTAAAATCATTCCAGGGTCTTCAGAGTTTTCTGGTAAAGCCAAGATGTTCAAATGAAGTTATACTACACAGTAAAATGGAATGCATTAAATTAAAAAGAAAAATGACAGCAATCCCCACTAGCCAGGGTTGGTGTAGGTGTGCTTCAGGTAAGAGGAAAAGAGGAATATGATTGCCTATAGAGAGCCATGCTTTAGTGAGTATCAAAAAAGTTATTGGATGTGAAAAAAAAAACATAAATTAAGACTGGCTATAATAAGATGTATAAGTGTTTGATAGGAAATAATTGATGGGATGGAGGAAGGCTATAAGAATTTGTTATAGTGGAGTGAGATGTGAAGGAAGGGGAAAGACATTGTGAGTCACCAGTTCCTGAACATTTACAGAGAGAAGGCTTTACGTGAGTGTACTAATGATGGAGCAAATGTGTTCACTGAACTCGTGTGCACACACATAGTGTCAGCAAAACACATACAAAGGTAGGTTTTATTGCAGGATCCTAATTTGATAGCAGTAGATTGTTTGGTCTCAGTCTAGCTGACAGAAGTGGTTAATTTGGTAGGTAGGATGGTGGTGTGGCATAAATTACAGTGAAAAATGATTATTCTGCTGTCACAAGAGGTTGTAATTTTCTTTTTCCATCAGCAGACAGGAATCATAAATCGGATATAAAAAAAATTACTAGTTTTTATCTTATATTTGTGGGGGTCAGATTAACTGCAGGAAATGCTGATTTGTGTTGTTTTTCTTCACAGGTTAACTTGAAAGTGTAGGACCAAACATTGTTCTTCAGTGCATGGATGCAAAGCCAATGCGCAGGTAGGTGTGGTAGTTTTCTGGGAAGAATGGCAAAAATATGTGGCTGTTAATTCCAGATTCTTTGGTTACTGTTTACCAATTTTCTTTTTAGCAGCAGTATCATATCAAATATTGTAGTCACGAAAATCCTCAAATTCCTTCAGTGGGGGAGTTAAAGATCCTCCATGTCTCTTTGACACCTTGTTATGTCACCACATAAGCTTAAAAGGCAGAAAAATCCCTGCCTTACGGAATCAAAGGGGGGTTTTCAATAGGAGTTCTACCCAGAACTCTCCATAGCACTTGGTGGTCCTGATCTTAGCTCTGCTGGTTTGTTGGGCTTTTAAATTTAGGTTTGATGGCCCACTGGAGAGAGAGGTGGTGTCACGATGCAGAGCAGGAGTCTGTGAAACAAGACTGGCTAAAAATAAACTTTTCACAGTAAGGGGAAATACCAGAGCCACTATGCAAAAACAGTGTTCATGGAGTCTGTTGTGCATATTACAGGTGAAACGGGATGGACATTGTTTTTGTTTTTTTTGTTTTTCTCTTTTGGGTGGTCGAAGAATGATCAAAATGAGCATTTTTGTATAATGTAATATAATAGTATATAAGGGCTGAGGTCCCATCCAGATTATAAACATGAGCTTTTTCATGCATGTGCTGCAGCCATGAACTCATGCAGTCCAAGCAGAAACCACACAGAATGTTGGAAATGTGACTGAGGTGAACTCTTTCTGTGTTCTGTCTGAGAAAAGAAAATATCCTGACCCGATTTTCCTGAAGTTAAATTGTAAAGGCAGTTTTAGTGTCATTAATGTGAAATAATTCTACATTTGTTATATAAAACAACAACAGCAGTGTGTAACTGGGTAGGTAGGACCTAATTTAAGACGTTAACACTAAGACAGAATCTAATTATTGTTTTATGCTTCATAGTTAAAAGTTGCCTGTGTTGTGCAACCAGCAGCTTTAAAGGATACTCGTTAGGTCAATTTTCAGGTCCATAATTGTAATCTTTGGCTACTGGAGTAGCTTTGTATGAGTCATTGTTCAAAATGATGCTTATTTATCTTATACTGCCTTGTTGCGGCCCCTCAGTTCATCTTCTGTCTGAAATGAGCTATTTTAGCCCTCTAAAGACCACCCACATTTATGACACTTTGATCTGATTGGCTGCCACTTACAAACATAAGTTCGGTGGGGTGTCGCCAGAGCCAAAGCTAACCGTGTAGGAATGGCCCCTACTCTGACATCATCCAATTACAGGAGTAGAAAAAAACTGCCTGAATGCCTCTGATTAGAGTCTGGAGCAGTTTAAATTTAAATCAAAATCTCTATAGGTGCAGCATTTATGTCTCTTGTCATTTACCCCACTACTTTGACTTCAGTCTTTAAAACGTTAGACCTACTTAAGCTTTTTAATTTTGTACTTTCACTATGTTAGGGCAATTCAAATGATATAATGAAAGGTCAGAATGTTTTGAGTGAAAGCAGCAGAGGCTCAGGGTATCATGACTTTTTCTCCTCAGTAACATATTCTCAGGCCAACAGTTCCTGTGAATGCTGGCTACATGAAGTTCCTTTTTTAAAAATATCACAGCTGTTTTGTCTTGTCGCTGAGTTGCCCTGGATTACATTGCATTTTATTTTCACATTATTATGTGAAAATATGTCACTGAAAGGATATTTGACTAAGATTTGAAACTGTACATTATGTATTAAATACAATCCACAAAATGTCTTTAACAAAGGTCATGTACAGTGGCTTGCAAAAGTATTCGGCCCCCTTGAACTTTTCCACATTTTGTCACATTACAGCCACAAACATGAATCAATTTTATTGGAATTCCACGTGAAAGACCAATACAAAGTGGTGTACACGTGAGAAGTGGAATGAAAATCATACATGATTCCAAACATTTTTTTACAAATAAATAACTGAAAAGTGGGGTGTGCGTAATTATTCAGCCCCCTGAGTCAATACTTTGTAAAACCACCTTTTGCTGCAATTACAGCTGCCAGTCTTTTAGGGTATGTCTCTACCAGCTTTGCACATCTAGAGACTGAAATTCTTGCCAATTCTTCTTTGCAAAACAGTTCCACAACTGCCCTGTGACGGCCTCAGAGGTTGTCTAAGAGAATATTGGGAGCAACAACACCATGAAGTCCAAAGAACACACCAGGCAGGTCAGGGATAAATTTATTGAGAAATTTAAAGCAGGCTTAGGCTACAAAAAGATTTCCCAAGCCTTGAACATCCCACGGAGCACTGTTCAAGCGATCATTCAGAAATGGAAGGAGTATGGCACAACTGTAAACCTACCAAGACAAGGCCGTCCACCTAAACTCACAGGCCAAACAAGGAGAGCTCTGATCAGAAATGCAGCCAAGAGGCCCATGGTGACTCTGGACGAGCTGCAGAGATCTACAGCTCAGGTGGGGGAATCTGTCCATAGGACAACTATTAGTCGTGCACTGCACAAAGTTGGCCTTTATGGAAGAGTGGCAAGAAGAAAGCCATTGTTAACAGAAAACCATAAGAAGTCCCGTTTGCAGTTTGCCACAAGCCATGTGGGGGACACAGCAAACATGTGGAAGAAGGTGCTCTGGTCAGATGAGACCAAAATGGAACTTTTTGGCCAAAATGCAAAAGGCTATGTGTGGTGGAAAACTAACACTGCACATCACTCTGAACACACCATCCCCACTGTCAAATATGGTGGTGGCAGCATCATGCTCTGGGGGTGCTTCTCTTCAGCAGGGATAGGGAAGCTGGTCAGAGTTGATGGGAAGATGGATGGAGCCAAATACATGGCAATCTTGGAAGAAAACCTCTTGGAGTCTGCAAAAGACTTGAGACTGGGGCGGAGGTTCACCTTCCAGCAGGACAACGACCCTAAACATAAAGCCAGGGCAACAATGGAATGGTTTAAAACAAAACATATCCATGTGTTAGAATGGCCCAGTCAAAGTCCAGATCTAAATCCAATCGAGAATCTGTGGCAAGATCTGAAAACTGCTGTTCACAAACGCTGTCCATCTAATCTGACTGAGCTGGAGCTGTTTTGCAAAGAAGAATGGGCAAGGATTTCAGTCTCTAGATGTGCAAAGCTGGTAGAGACATACCCTAAAAGACTGGCAGCTGTAATTGCAGCAAAAGGTGGTTTTACAAAGTATTGACTCAGGGGGCTAAATAATTACGCACGCCCCACTTTTCAGTTATTTATTGGTAAAAAATGTTTGGAATCATGTATGATTTTCATTCCACTTCTCACGTGTACACCACTTTGTATTGGTCTTTCACGTGGAATTCCAATAAAATTGATTCATGTTTGTGGCTGTAATGTGACAAAATGTGGAAAAGTTCAAGGGGGCCGAATACTTTTGCAAGCCACTGTATGTGCAATGATGTAATTTCTCCCATCTGTAATGGTAAGGACACAAAGTGAAGAGGATGCGTTCAGGTGTTAGGAATTCTTGGCCAGTACTGGGAACATGAGCTGTAGTAAATCCCAAACCCAAAGTCATCCTGGGATTTAAAAAGATGCATGGGTACACCAAGTCAACCGACCGGTGTGGATAAGTTTACACTGGCTGAGGCATATGCAGGGTACTGACCTTGCTATATTAGGTTTAG
The DNA here is from genome assembly GCF_013358895.1 of Oreochromis aureus. Lineage (NCBI taxonomy): Eukaryota > Metazoa > Chordata > Actinopteri > Cichliformes > Cichlidae > Oreochromis > Oreochromis aureus. Next base: position 3,643,220 of record NC_052959.1, read on the forward strand.
CTGATGGCCATAGACCGACACTGTATTCAAATTAAATTTTATTTATATAGCATGAAATCACAACAACAGTCGCCTCAAGGCGCTTTATAGTGTAAGGTAAAGAGCCTACAATAACACAGAGAAAACCCCAACAACCAGACAACCCCCTATGAGTGAGCATTTGTCAACATTGGGAAGAGAAAAAAGCCCATATAACAGGAAGAAACCCCCGGCAGAAATGCGACGGCTATGATCGAGCCAGTTTTTACCGGCATTTTAATGATAATCCTGCAAAGAAGCTCAGAGACACACAGACACACAGGGGGCAGAGTTTCAGCTGTTTGAAAGCCTGAGTTTGTGCAAATAACTTTGCAAAAAAAAAAAAAAAACACTTGACAAAGTCTTGGCTTCCTTTTTTGACCTATTCTCCTCTATTTCATTGCGTATGACACAATATTGTCTGAGTGGCGGCATCTTTCGTTTAGGAAAATATTGCCTCAGCTTCTTGAACCTCAGTGGCGGGTATAAATAACTGCATCTGTGTGATGACGGTGGGGTGGTGAGCAAAGCCACCCTTGGTGCCTTAAGGCTATTGCAGCATAACTAAAGGAGGATTCAGGGTCACCTAATTCAAGCCTAACTGTAATCTTTATCAAAAAGTAAAGTTCTAATCTTAATCTTAAAAGTAGGTGTCTGTATCCCGAATCCAAACTAGGAGCTAGGCCCACAGAAGAGGGGCCTGAAAGCTGAAGTCTCTGCATCACATTCTACTTTTAAATATCCTAGGAACCACAAGTAAGCCCGCAATTTGAGAGTGAAGTGCCTTTTTTTCGGGGGGGTGTTATGGTAATACGAGGACTTTAAGATAAGATGGGGCCTGATTATTGAAGACCTTGTATGTGAGGGGCAGGCTTTAATATTTATTCATTTATTTATTTATTTATTTATTTAACAAGGAAGCCCATTAAGAGAAGCCAATATAGGCGAAATATGCGCTTTTTTTCCTAGTCCCTGTCCATACTCTTGCTGTAGCCATTTGGATCAAGTGAAGGATTATTAGGGAGTTTTTAGAACAGCCTGATAATAATGAATTAACAACAGTCCACCCTAGAAGTAATAAACACATTCTAAGGTGGTCATTTGAGAGTGATACCAGGGAGTCAAGTACATCTGATTTGAGGCTTTCTTTTTGATAGGAGGCACAATATCGAGAGTTGTATGCAGTGAAGCTGTAAAATTTAGAGATGGCACGATACCACTTTTTTATGTCCGATACCGATATCATAAATTTGGATATCTGCCGATACCGATATGAATCCGATATAGTGGTTTTTTGTTGTTGTTGTTGTTGTGTTTTTTTTTTTTTGTTTTTTTTAAATCAATAAAACTGTTTTGTTTTTTTGTTTTTTAATATCTTGCTGCTTTTTGTATAAGTTGATACTGAAGTTAAAAAACAAAACAAAACACTAAAGCTATTCTGTTATACTTGTATGCAAAAATACACTGCACCCAAAATATTTCATAGTTCAGCAATACTGATCAATCTAATAAACTTAAACCTACTCCATCCTCCCTATTCTGGTATTTTAAAGAGTAAGCAACCTAACTAATAGGGTTCTAAAACTCCCAGCAAAAAAAAAAATAAAAATAGGGAACCACCCCCCACCCTCCGCCTCATGATGCTTAATCCACGTAATCAACTTTAATTTGATGCAGTGTGGAAAAAAAAAATGCACAGAAATCAGTTATTTTTCAAGGATAATTAAATAGATTCAACATCTTTCTTCAACAGAATTGCAGACTGCACAGATCGTACCTTCCCAAAGGAAAAAATACTATAGCTTACTAGGGTATATTAGACCTAATAGTTACTATATACAGTAATGGACTTCTATACATTTTACATCAGATTAAAACTTTGGGTGTAAGATTCGGATAATTATTTATTAAAAGCTAGACATTTTAAATGAGAATAAGAAAGAAAAGTATGTCTTTGTGCCCCCCTTTTCTCTGTTCATGCCCTATCGGCCCCCCTGGCTATACTTTGCTAGATCCGCCCCTGCACAGTTACCAGCCGTCAGGATCCTGGTGTAGAAAGTAATATTAAATACATTCTAACAACAGCTTATCAAGCTTAAACGTGCTGCTGTTGTTCAGCCGCTGGTTTCCTCTTTCTGGCGTGAAGTGGGCAATAAACAAACAAGAGAGACGGACTCGTGACAGAAAAGCCGATCAGCTGATCATTGATCAGTTTCATGATTAAAGTAGCAGCAGGAGAGGGAGGGAGAGAGAAGAGGCAGTCGCTCCATATATCGGTTGTTAAGCTTAACGCGGGAATGCTTTACAAACATCCAGAGATGAACTTACACACTTGCTTTACTTCTCTCTGGGATAACTTCCTCGGAGATGAAATGCCGGATTGCTAGCGAGGCTACAAATACACACAGCCACTCTATCACGTAACGCATTCTGCTCCGATGTGCTACGGTTATGAGCAGAGTTACGCCGTGTCGCAAGTTTTGTGAGGTTCTTTTTTGATATTTAATGGATCGGGTTACATTTTTTTTATTTCCCTCCGATATCCGATCCAGTAATTTACGTCAGTATCGGACCGATACGTAATATTGGAGCAGTCAATCTCTAGTAAAATTATTAACAATTTTGGGAGCAGAGTTTATGTAGCTGCTCTGCACTGTGTGAGCACATGGCATTGAACAGTGGAGGACTTATAATTCTTAAACTTTAAGAAAAACATCTACTGTAGTGAAATGTATTCCCCACTGCTGTGTAAGCCATTATTGGTCATCTAAATGTCACTAAAAGATGATCAGATCAGAGTACCAGAATTGGTAAGGGATGGATAAGAATTTGGCGATTCTGATTTAATTATCAAAATCATTTTTTGATTTGATTCCTTATCGATTCTCATCAGGTTCTCGTTGGCTCCACGTTAAGAGTCACCACGCAAAATATCAAAGACACTGTATTTGTGCAAATTAAGTGCATGCTGTTTGGTCAAGTGTTTGTGGATGTTCGAGGGAATTCCCCTCTGTTCTGATCAGTTATGGGGTCATTGCTCAAAAAAAGTAATGCATGTACTCTGAACACTTTACAAGAAAAGTAATGCACTATATAACTTAATTACTCCCAGGAGAAAGTAATTTGTTACCTATGTGTTTCTCTGCAAAATGTCCTGAAACACATTGTCCCGCACTTGTCATTTACAAATATATACCTATAAGCTACAGTCTCACACACCAACACATCCTAATGAGAACACACATGATCTTTTCCATAGTATTTAGATATGAATACAACACAAAGAGACTTTAGAGTGATCGCTACGGTGATTCTACTTTAGAAACATGAGTGGGTAGAAATGGAGGGTGCAGCCTGACTACTCATCACTGCTTTTGTTACCTTTTAAAGTTCGTGGTCCGACTGCCTGGCTGGGGTCAGCATTCTCTCAGCTTTAACGTCACTGTGGGTTCTTGGCTAGCTTATTTTAATTTAATGTAACTAAGAGTATATTGATATGTACTAATGTCAGGGCCACCAGCGCACGTCAGGACGCCACTGGAATGGACATCACCAGCCGCTGTACTCTGGGGGACCCCAACAAGCTCCCTGAAGGGGTCCCCCAGCCTGCACGCATGCCCTACGTCTCAGACAAACACCCGAGGCAGACCCTGGAGGTGATCAACCTGCTGAGAAAACACCGGGAGCTCTGTGACGTGGTGCTGGTGGTGGGTGCCAAGAAGATCTACGCGCACCGTGTGATCCTCTCTGCCTGCAGCCCCTATTTCAGGTATGAGGAGACACTGTGCGATCCCACATCAGGCTAGTTTATTTTACAGCAAAATTCCTGCGCTCGAGTGATTGCTGTGACACAAAAAAATAATGTCATCTTTCTTTTTCCCCTTCTTCTTCAGGGCCATGTTTACTGGAGAGCTGGCAGAGAGCAGGCAGACGGAAGTGGTTATTCGTGACATTGATGAGAGAGCCATGGAGCTGCTGATTGACTTTGCTTATACATCACAGGTAGGGATGGTAGCATGCTATTAGAATTAACCACAGGTGCAGGTGCACATTAAGTTTAAAAAAAAAAAAAAAAAAAAAAAAAAAGACAAACTGATGAAACTGCATATGGAATGTAAAAAACCTTTCCAAACAAGTCTATGGCAAAATCTCCAAAAGTTGAATCTGTTCATCTGGATGTAGCGTTTTGTGGGAGAAACGTTTCGTCACTCATCCAAGTGACTTCTTCAGTCTCAGCTGACTGCAGGTTTCCCCAAACCTTATAAACAGTACATTTGCATAATGACTGAAACCAGCCCACTGAAGGAACAATGGGCTGTGAGGTCAGTTCCTATGGCAAAGTTTTTGAAAAGTACGAATCAGGAGAGCAAAACCTTTGCAAGCGGCTTTATGTCCTGCAGAGTACAGTAAGGTCTATGATTAAAATGAAAAACATGTATCTTGGCTATAACCTTGACTACAGCAGAACTTTCTCAAAAGATGTGAGGAGACTGACATGGAGCCACAGTTTGAATGCATAAAACGGAGGAGCTGTGGAGACCACACATTGTGATCAATCAGTTGCTAAAGCTAAAAAACTCAGTGTATCTGATGTCCTGATCTGCACCCTTTCAGGTGACTGTAGAGGAGGGGAATGTCCAGACGCTGCTCCCTGCAGCCTGCCTCCTCCAGCTTGCTGAGATCCAGGAGGCGTGCTGCGAGTTCCTTAAGAGGCAGCTGGATCCATCTAACTGCCTGGGCATCAGGGCCTTTGCTGACACACACTCCTGCCGCGAGCTGCTCCGCATTGCAGATAAGTTCACCCAGCACAATTTTCAGGAGGTAAGAACCCACATACAACTGTTCACTGTCCTTTATAATCGCTGTATAGTGCTACATATTATAATGCTTCTACATGTCACTTTAGATTGAATACGCAAAATTTACATTTAGCCTGTCACATTCTTATTTATTTCTTATTTTGGATATAAAGGTTTCTTTTTGTCGTGCCACACGCGTCTGTTATAAAAATGGTTTACATTTGTAAATTATCTAAAAGTGCCATATCATCGTGTTGTTGGTATAGTAAGGCCATACATTTACGTTTTGTGGTGCGCACAACAAGAAGACAAACCCAGGTAAATACGACAGTTGGAGCTACTTCAAAGCTTCAGACTTTAAACCAACAAATCACAGTACATAAAAAAAGAAATCTGTTCCTGCTAAAGGTGAAAGCATCACTTTCTCCACTTCAGGCAAAAACACACTGTCAAGTACAAACAGGCTATGAAGGTGCAGATACTAACAGCTGGTGATGTGCAACCCAGATGTAACTGCATCAAAAACTATTTTTTCAGATATCAGTGACCTAGTTAACTGGTTTAATAATATATGCTCTTCAATTCTGCATCATGTCGCGCTGTTAAAAGTCAGATTAGCCCCAGTTACCAATTCTTCCATGGGTCAGTGATCGTGTCTGCCACCAAAGAAGAGAATGCAGAAAGGCTGATCATAGACGGAAAAAGACTGCTCACCATGTTCACTATCTGCATATGAAGGAGTTATCAGTCACACTCAACCAACTCATAAAATATGCTACAAGATCTTAATTCACTAGTTTGAATTATGTTTGTTATCGTTAATCAAAGTTTTTATTTGACACCATCAGCAACCTTCTTCCACCTTGTCAGTCTGCCATCACTCTCATGTCTTCCAATGACTGTGAAAAATGTTTAGATTTCTTCACTGGCAAGATCAACAGTATCAGCTCAAGTCTGTACCTCTTCAACCACCCCAAGTCTCTCACCCAGTTCTGTTGTCCGAGTTCAAAATAATCTCTTCAACAGATATTTTGAATATAGTCTCACACTTGTGCACTTCACCCTGCCTGTCAATCAGTCCCTTTCATCTGGCTGGATTCCAGCCAGCGTCGTTCCTCTACTAAAAAACAAACCTCCATAGATCCCATTGTTTTAAAGAATTATAGGCCAATTTCCAAACTGTTTCTTTTCAAAATCCTTAGGAAAGGTGTTGGTCATCAGCTCCTTCGGATCTTTGAGTAAATAATATTTTCGGTAAATTCCAATCTGGTTACAGACACAGCACTGAAACAGCGTTATTGAAAATTATTTATGATATCCTCATGCACTTGGATAAAGGTGAGCATTCCATTTGTCCTGCTTGACTTATCTGCAGCCTTTGATACTGTTGATAATGCTCCTCTTATTAGCATACTATGAAGCTGGGTTGGGATCACCGGTACTGCTCTTAAATAGTTGGTTTTTTTTTTTCATACTTATCAAACAGATATTTCAGAATTCATATTAATCAATGTATGCCCTAATCTGCACCGCTGGTATGTGGAGTGCCTAGGGTTCAAGCCTTGGACCAATTCTGTTTATTTTTTTATTTTTTATATGTTACTCCTGAGCCACCTAATTAATGGTTTTAATGGAATCTCTTACCACTGCTATGCAGATGAAACACAGTTTATATTTTTCTGTCAAGCCCAACAACCTCAACAGCCTCTCCTGCCTCAAGGAACGTTTCTCTGCCATTACTAATTGGATGTATTCTAATTTCTGGTAAAAGTGAGGTTCTAATGCTCAGCCCAGACAGTTTTTCTAAGAAAGTTAGCCAGTACATCGGCCCCCTCGCCAATAACATCACATCATATGGTAAAAACCTTGGTACCACATTTGATCAGCACCTGAATGTTGGGTAACCTTTGAGAGATGAGTTTCAAAACCTTTTTTCCTTTATCTGAGAAATATTGCGAAATAAAACCTTTACTGTCAGTCAATCATCTTGAACTTTTAGTACACACTTTAATTTTCAGTTATTATAGATTATTGCAATTTATTTTTTACATGCATCTCTGTCCTTCATAGTTCATCTCCACTTAATTCAGAACCAGCAGCAAGGCTGCTAATGTCACATATTGCACCTATCCTTGCATCACTTCACTGGCTTCCGGTGAATTTCAGAATCCACTTTAAAATTCTGTTATTGACACATAAGGCTCTACATCAGGGGTGGGCAATCTCAGTCCACGAGGGCCGGTGTCCCTGCAGGTTTTAGATCTCACCTTGGGTCAACACACCTGAATCACATGATTAGTTCGTTACCAGGCCTCTGGAGAACTTCAGGACATGTTGAGGAGCTAATTTAGCCATTTAAATCAGCTGTGTTGGTTCGAGGACACATCTAAAACCTGCAGGGACACCGGCCCTCGTGGACTGAGATTGCCCACCCCTGCTCTACATGGACAGGCCCCATGCCTCAGGCCAGTTGAGCTTCTAACACCTTATCAATGGAGTCGGTCTCTCCGGTCGTCTAACCAGGGCCCTCTAACTCTCCCTTGCTCTGATCTTAAAACCAGAGGTGATCGTGCTTTAGAGGTTGTAGCGCCCAAACTGTGGAAGAGTCTTTCTCAGTCAATCAGGTTGGCTGACTCTGCTATTTCTTTTAAGCGAATGCTGAAAACATATTTTTATAGGTTGGCATTTCCTTAATCCGTTCCCCTTCATTTGTTTGAAACCACACATGCAGTATGATGGAGTGAATGTCTGTTGGTGTGGCTTAGGTGTGTATGTTTATGTGTCTGTATGTTTTAACATGTACATTTATTTTTAGTGTGTGGCTTTTATTTGAACTGTGAAACTCTTTGTTATTAAAAGTGCTACATAACGCTTATTATTATTATTATTATTATTATTATTATTATTTATTACTATGTTTATAGTGCAAAGAGTTGACTCATTTAAGTAGTAAAGTGTAAAGTGTTTATATGTAATTTTTCATTTAGCACTTAAATAAATGAAGTGCATTTGTCAGCTCATAATCTTGATACTGATGTATGTACAAATGTTGCCCTTTTCTTTGGATTTCTCCTAGAGACTCTGAGGGGTGTGTGTGTGTAGATAGATAGATACACACACTGATTGCATGGTGGTGGAGGTGATGCAACCTGCATGTTAATTCTTAAAGTGGCCAGATTACATTTACAACCTCAAGTCCTAAACCTAATCTAATAACAGAAACAAGTTAGTGTACTGCCTGAGAGTCAGTAGAAAGTGGAAACAGACTTTTGACATATTGTGGCTAGGTGACAACCAACCTGACCCACTGATGGGCAGGGAAACCATCACAGTAACTATTCTTGGGACTGGAGCTGAGCAATTAAACAATAAAGAAGATTATCACAAAATAACCTTCATATGTTTCATATGAAGGTTATTTTGTGATAATCTTCTGGTTGCTATAAAATTTGACATTTTATATACATATTTTTTATATACATTTCCAGATCAGTCATCTGGTTGGAACAGTGTTATAGCCATCTCAAGTTAGTTTGACGAATACAGTGTAGGGAAGTGGCCAGCGGAAGCACATGTGGTACTGTTTTGGATACTGAAGCTATACATACCAGTGCGTAAGGAGTGTGAGCAGATAAAAGACGAAATGAAACTAGAAAACAGAAACTGAAGCACCAGTGTTATCAAAGAAGACACTCCAATGCAATTAGCCCAAGGCTTCAAAGACGAGGAAAATACTGAAAAAGATGGTGATGATATTTCGGCTATTTAAAGGGCCAAAATATCACAGGGCGCAAGATCCTTCAGGCAACTGGTGTTGTGATTTGGTGCTATATAAATAAAATTGAATTTGAAAGTCTGAAAAAGAAGCTGAATAGCATGCACTGCAAACTATCAATACCATGTTTCCACAAAGGCAAGTAACACCATAAATACACCCGCACAGTGCAAAGCATGCATGATGCAAGACCTTACCGTCCATTGAAAATGGTGGCTGTAAACAGCTGATTAAAGTAATTGAACCTAATTACCAACTCCCTGACCATAAACCTTTCTTTCAGAAGGCATTGTACACAAAGTATTGTCCCTTCTAGAGACATATTTGAACAGCTGTGTCATCATTCTTTACTTGATCCAGCTGTCTTGGCTAATTATAGACCAGTCTTTTCCCCATCATTTTATTAAAAAAAAAAAAAAAAAAAAAAATCTTTGTCAGTTATCTGTTACAGCTATTCTTTCATCTGCGGAGGAATTTCAGTCGGGTTTCAGATCTCATCACAGTACAGGAACCCTACTAGTGAGGGTTACAGATGATCTTACTTTTATTCTCTGTGCTGCTAGACCGCAGTGCAGCATTCAGTACTGCTGACCACAATGTTTTACTACAGTGGTTTGAATCTTATCTTATTAAATAGTGAGTCTTGTTTATACACAAAAGAGTTCTGTGCTAGGGCCATTTCTATACGCAATATTATTGTAAGTTATAGCTTGCATTTTCATTGCTATGCAACGATACCCAGCTTTATCTATCCATGAAACCAGAATACACAAACTAATTAAACTGTAGGACGTCTTAAAGGTAAAGATTGAATTACCTATAATTTCCTGCTAAATTCAGACACTGAGGTTATTGTACTCTTTCTCATAAAAAAATATCTTCGAAATGTGGTGTCGAACCATATACTTACTCTAGGTGGCATTACCTTGGTCCACAGTAACACTTTGAGAAAGTGTTATAGCAGGACTGTAGGTCTCCTTTAAGACTTTTCTCCTGAAGTGAATTTTCTGTTTTCAGTACTGTTGCAGTACTGTAAGCCATCACGTTAAAAATAGCACTTTGCTACCTCAAAACCCAGATTCCTTCCAGTCCATGTTCACGCAATGATTTCAAAGTTGTGCCAACACATTTTACAGGGCAATAGCAATGCAGGCATCAACATGGCAATGATCTTAAGTGAAGAAAGTCAGGATGCTAGCCCAACTGAAATATTGTGGAATGAACCGAAGAGAGCTATTCAGTCACCTCACCTCAGTTATTTTTAATGTCAACAGCTACAAGCCAATTTGTCTTTGGAAAACAAAGAACAGAGAGAAGAAAAGACAGTGTGATTATTCCCGTGATAGGTTTTGCTTTTGTTAGTATAGAAATTAGATTTCACATCATGCTTTTGTGAGAAAGGTGAATTGCTTTAAAAAGTGTGAATACAATTTATTTGACATTGATGGTAATGAAAATTGATTTGCTGACTGATGTGCTGAGACCTTTAATGAACAGTTCTCTCTTTGACTGTCTGTTGCACTTCGTTTTCGTAGGTAATGGAAAGTGAGGAGTTCATGCTCCTTCCTGCCAACCAGCTCATTGACATAATCTCCAGTGATGAGTTGAACGTGCGGAGTGAGGAGCAGGTTTTCAATGCCGTGATGGCCTGGGTGAAATACAGCATCCAGGAGCGAAGACCTCAGCTACCCCAGGTTTGTTGTTTGAAGCCTGTGGTACATTCAACATCTCCTTTTGGTTTAATTCTCTGTCCATTTTTCCTTGTTAGTTTAGTTTTAGTGTTTTTCTGATAGTTTGTGAACTACATTTTTAGTTGGTTGTCCTATTCTCTGACTAATGTTTCTAGCTTGACTTGTTTAATTGTATTTGCTCTGCAGGTCCTGCAGCATGTCCGCCTGCCACTCCTCAGCCCCAAGTTCCTCGTGGGCACAGTGGGTTCAGATCCACTCATCAAGAGTGACGAGGAGTGCAGGTGAGTGCTGTTTGTAAGGGGAGTAGTGGTAAAAATCCTGCTTGTGCACATATAATTGAGGAAATATATGCTATTATGGTTAATATGAAACAGTTTACTTTGGGGTTGATGTTACAGAGACTTGGTGGATGAGGCCAAGAATTACCTGCTGCTGCCACAGGAGAGGCCGCTAATGCAGGGTCCCAGAACCCGACCCAGGAAACCCATCCGATGTGGAGAGGTCCTTTTTGCAGGTCAGTATCTTAGGCACAGAAATTAA